>NC_081407.1:373894631-374016086 GCF_030272615.1 Cryptomeria japonica | reverse complement strand
TACAAATGAAAATGCAACCTCCCATAAATGGAGAAAGAAAGAAAAACCCAATGGGAAAAAAGCCTCCCCCAAAAGAGAGATGATGAAAGCACACAATGCTCTTAATGATGAATGAGAAGAACAAAATATATCCCCCCCATAAGAGAGAAGAAAGACCATGAAGCCCCCCCTCAATGTCAAATCTCCTACAAAGATGGTCCAATGACGATGACCAAAATACCTCCCCATAAGGAAGAAAGAGAGCCAATGCTACACCAATAATGTCAAAGTGTGACAAAACCAGGTACCAAGTCGATGACGATGAATCACTCGTTGCAATAAAAAGAAGATCAGGCGTGGAGACAACCTGCTTTGAGCATCATCTGGATACTCTTAAATGGCAGAAATACTGGTACAATCTAAGTCTCATGGAGCCATGCACAAATGTGTACAATCTAAGTCTCAACTGGAGCCATGCACCAAGTCTCACAAGATATTCCTAATCTACGTGTACAAGAAGATTACATCAAATAGTCAACAATGACAAGATACAAAGAGGTGTGACATTTTATGATAGTGCAAGTACAACATTTCTCATGCAAGAGCATACATCATGATAAAATATTTAAATGTGGAAACATGAAAATGATGCCACCAACAAAGAAGCCCTGTAGAATATTGCAGACGAAGATGCCTCTGAATGAAATTTCACCAAGAGATATAAATGAACAACTGACCCCCCACAAAAAGATCATGTTGGCACTTGCAAATAATTGTAAAGTGGACTTCTAATTTCAATGATTACAACTTCTCAAATGAGATATAAGAGACTTCAACAAATACTGCTAGTGATCTAAACTGAGATCCAAATACAAGTATCAAATAAGCCAAAAAAAGACCAAAATATAGAAAGTACAATTTCTACTCACAATCACTGTAAACTAATGCCAGATTATGAAAGTAGATGAAAAATTATGCACTCTAAAAAAAAAGACACCTGAAAAAGAGTCCATATGAGCCCAAATGAAGCCTCCAAAGTTGTAAAAATCGGGATTTCATAATTTTCAAAAAACCTTTATCCGAAAAATAGAAAACTCCTACAGCACTGTACAAATCATGAAATTCTACCCCCCCAAAAAAAAATTTCTCAAAAAAAAGGAGTCCGGATGAGTGAGATATCACTATTTGAAAATTGCTTGGAAAATTATAATTTCTCGAGAATTTCCGTCGTAGCTTCAAACTTCAAATGTCTCTAGATTTGGCCTCTGAAGTCCGATTTGGTTAAAACAAAAGGCAAAATTGACTTTCTTGGACCTCTTCAATCTAATGGTGACCTCATATTTGACCTATCAAGCTCTAATAATAACCAACAATAGAAATCTCCAAAATGCAAAACCCCAAATTTCTCTCTATTGGCAAACCAATGACACTCTAATGGCTCTGATACCATGTGAGATTTTGTCAAGATCAAGAGGCAATGGAAAGCACATATAAGAGAGAAAAAAATAGATGATATGAATAAATTATATTCTATCAAGATGAAAATACTGATCAATTGGATCATTACAAGATGTTGAATGAATGCTCGTACAAACAATGTAGATGAGCCTGCTTATATAGGCAAGGCTAGGGATATGTGAGCACACAAACATGACATGTGGCTCAATGAGAAACAAGGGTAGGTAGGAGAAACAATAAAATATTCCACATGAGGTGGAATGTAACAACAAGATAAGATCAACACCATAAAAGGTGGAAATTCTCCTACACACACTATCCCAATGTGGCACAAACACCCAAGTGTCTCATACCCAAACTACTATTAAATGCATGTACCTAAGTAAACTTAAGTAAAGTGTACTAATATCCATGATGAATAATTATTTACACTAACAGGGGTTGTCAAAGGATAAGGGGGAGAGGAGAGATATGGAAGTATCAAAAAACGGAGATGGAGAGAAGGGGAAAGGGAGAAGGTGTGGGAAAGGAAGAGGGGGAGAGAGAGAGAGAGAGAGAGAGAGAGAGAGAGAGAGAGAGAGAGAGAGAGAGAGAGAGAGAGAGGTATCAACAAAGGGAGAGATGGTGGGCAAGGGAGATGGGGGAGAGAGGGAGAGAAGGGGAAGGGAGAAGGTGTGGGAAAGGAAGAGGGGGGGAAAGAAAGGGAGAGAGGGAGAGAGAGAGAGAGAGAGAGAGAGAGAGAGAGAGAGAGAGAGAGAGAGAGAGAGAGAGAGAGAGAGAGAGAGAGAGAGAGGTATCAACAAAGGGAGAGATGGTGGGAAAGGGAGATGGAGGAGAGAGGGAGAGAAGGGGAAAGGGAGAGGGGGTTGGCAAAAGATGGGGGGAGAGGGATAGGTAGATAAATAAGGGGAAAGGGATCTAGAGAGAGAGATTAATTAGAATGAGGGGGAGAGGAGAGAGATGGAAGTGTCAACAAAGGGAGATCATGGAGAGAAGGAGAAGGGAGAGGGTGTGGGTAAGGGAGAGGGGTGGAGAGAGCAAGAGAAGTAGGGAGAGAGAGGAGAGTTGGGAACAAATAAGCGTATGTGTTAGGGATAGTAGGAGAGATATACTTATAGCTAGAGGGAATGAGTATCCAAATGGGAGATTATACGAGGGATCCAAGGAAACATAATTTATTTAATATAAAATGTTATATCGAGGTATGTATAAGTTTTTTAATATATATATATCACCAAGATGGTGAACAGAAAAGTGGCCACATGCAAAAAAAATGAAAATTTTCATAACCCGTGCATGTTCGGAAATTCAAAAACATGATAGGTTTGGTAACACTAAGCCTAGCCAAAAATAATTTTAAAAAACAAAAAGTTCCTCAAAACCCGTAAGGTTTTGAGGAACACTATATTTTTTAGAAACCTGTGGGTTATGCAAAACTAGAAGTTTTGGCCTTAGTTCTGCATAACCTGTACGGGTTATGTAGAACTAGGAACCAAATAGGAAGTGGGGAGAGAGAAGGAACCAAATAGGAAGTGGAGAGAGAGAGAGAGAGAGAGAGAGAGAGAGAGAGAGAGAGAGAGAGAGAGAGAGAGAGAGAGAGAGAGAGAGTAGGGGGTAGGAAGAACCAAATAGGAAGTGGGGAGAGAGAGAGAGAGAGAGAGAGAGAGAGAGAGTAGGGGGTAGGAAGAACCAAATAGGAAGTGGGGAGAGAGAGAGAGAGAGAGAGAGAGAGAGAGAGAGAGAGAGAGAGAGTAGAGGGTAGGAAGAGAGGGATAGAATAAGATAAGGAGAGGGGGGAGGGATAGAGAGTTAGAGACAGAGAGAGAAGGGGATAGGGAGAGAGGGAGAGAGATAGGGAAAGAAAGAGAAGGGTGAGAGAGAGAGAGAGAGATGAGAGAGAGAGAGAGAGAGAGAGAGAAAGAGAGAGAGAGAGAAAGAGAGAGGGGGGGGGGGAGGGGGGAGAGAGAGGGGGAGAGAGATAGGAGATTGGGAGAGAGGGAGAGGAGGGAGGAGATGGGGAGAATAAGATATATATATATATATATATATATATATAGAGAGAGAGAGAGAGAGAGAGAGAGAGAGAGAGAGAGAGAGAGAGAGAGAGAGAGAGAAGGGGGAGAGGGTGAGAATAGGATAGGATAATGAGAGAGAGAGAGAGCGCAGGAGAAGGAGGAGAGGGTGAGAGACATGAGGTAGAGAGAACAAGAAGGAGAAAAGGGTGAGAGACTCGACAGAAAGAGAAGTGTGAGGGGGAGAGAGATGAGATAGAACTAAAGGAGGATAATTAGGCTTAGAATAGACAAAGATGGTGATGGGGAAGGAAGACGAGAGAGAGAAAATAAGATAGACATGCATGTATACAAACATATATACATATATCTATATAAATATATGTATATATAACTATAGATATGCATATATACATACATAAACACATATTATATATGTATGTCTATACACGTGTAGTAAATGCTAAGTTTACATGCATACATTATTATGTCTTCATAACCCATACGGGTTTTGTGAAACTCAAATTAATGGTTTTAGTTCTACATAACCCCATACAGTTTATGTAGAACTATGAATAGTACTTTTTGTTTTTCAAAGCCCGTGCGGGTTATGGAGAACTATGAATAGTAATTTTTTTTTTCAAAACCCGTGCGGGTTTTGGCTTGGTAAGAGGGTTGGAAAATGACCTTAAGGCTTGCAAGCCCATTTTCCCCCCATTTTTGTCCCTTTACATGTTTTTTCATCTTCCAACATGATTTTTTGACTTCGTCGTCATCAATTTTACAAATGATCAAGTGGGTATCTCTAAAATTACCACCATAATCTCACACATCTTCTCAGTTTTCTTACCATATAAATTTTTATATTTTTCGACAACATTAGCATAGTAAATTTTAATTTTCTTTACAAGTGCCTTGACAGTCCTCACAGACATATGTCTACTATTTTTTTTATTAAATTTTGATATACTTGACCAAATTCAAAATAAATTACATATTATTGTTCTACACTAGATTCTATAGACTTTTCAAAAAAACAAGTTTGTATTTTCGATTATTTTGAGCAAGTTATGCCCAACGCACGAACAGGTACCAAATTTTCAGGATGTGGTCACTTCAAAAAATCATAAAACAAAAATACTCAATGGAAAATTACAGAAAAATACACACCTTCTAGATCTCACTCTTACCTACCAAAGGGTTTTGCAAAATGCTAAATCTAACTATATATTTTGTACATCGCACGAAAACAACTATGTTATGTTTTTTTCTGAAAAAATCAGGAACAATTTTTTCGTGTGTGAGAGGTTTGACCCTCTTAATCTTATCCAATTTTTAAAAACTTTAGTAGTTTAAGAACTAGATTCAGAGCACTACAATTCTTATTCTTTTCTCAACTCCTAGTTTATAGTGCATGACCTTCAAATATCTCTTTGAAGTTTGGGTTTACCTATTTGAGAAAAAAAAGAAAAAAGAAAAAAGTGGCCACTTATACCCCCCTTTTTGTTCACCATCTTGGTGCACTTACCCATAACAGTAATATAATATATTATATATTATACATAATTGTATAAGAGATTATAATATATTAGATATTAGATATTATGTTTATAGAAATAAACTAACAAAAATCAGATTTATGATAATATCAAATATTCATTACCTGCGGATATATCCTATATCCATTACCTTTGACAAAAATCTATAGCCTTGGGATTTGCATTGAGATTGCTTTGGCATTTGGCTAGGACATGCCAAACCTAGAAAGTCAACACAAAAAATGTGTTTAGGAGTTCTCCTTGCTTTTATAGATTTCGCCCATGTGGTTGACGACTTTTTTTAACTCGAAATTAATGAAATAAACTCTCAACTTTCTACCAATATAAATTATTCTTTATTTTAAATTTAATAAATAATTATTATTCATTTTCTATTTGAATTATGACTAAAGTCCTTATTGATAGGCTGATTGAAAAACATCTATAACTTTCAAATTGTATCACATTTTATGAATTCAAAACATGCGTCACATACTATAGGACTAAAAAAAAATTAATTTCATAAAGTTTTGATCAAGTTATGGTGGTTAGACATATGAGTTTTATATTTTTTAAAAGTTGTAGTAAAAAATTCATAATTAATAATTTACTTTGAAAAAAATGACAAAAAGATATACGTCACATCTAGACACAATTCTTCTACTTATATCTAAAATGTTATAAAAAAATATTATGATTTGATTGTGGTTAGGGTGGTCAGATAGACACTTGCTTCTTATATTTTTCTTGAAATTTTAGTGCTACTGCATTAAAATTTCAAATTTTCACTAGGTAGGATTTTTTAATTTTTAATTTTTTCAGAAAACAACTAGTAGCTTAGAAACTACATTCAATTTGCTACAAATTCTATTCTTACATATTTTTGAGATAATTTTGATAACTTATTCAATTGTTTTCATCAAGTTTCCTAATATTGTTTTTCTGAATTTTCACGCCACTTAAGGGTGTAGTTTGGCCCACCCTGTTCCTACACATACCCTTTAGAGGCCTCTAATCCCATTTGAAGATCTAATATTATGCTACCCATTTGATCATCTATCATCTTAATCATATTGTCATGATGCTAGTTTCATAAGAAACCACATCACATGGATCAAAGGAGTGAATCAAGAGAGTGTTGGGTGCAACTATTCTTCTAGCTAAATCCAAGGAAAATAGAATAAACAACATTAAAATTTCCATTATTTGAATTTGAATATTTTTTATATCCTTATTTATTTTCTTGTCTTCAAGACTAATCCAGATAAACTCTATGATTTTTTAGAGACATTGAGAAATGATGCAATAAAATGGTATATGAGTAAGTTCTCTCAATATGGAAAAGAATGGTGGGATATAAAGGAATAATTCATTTTGAACTTTTAAACTCTTGATATTTTTTACAAGGGGATTAGTAAGATGGAAAAAAAATTCAAGAAGGAGAAACTATTAAAAAATAGACCACAGATTTACGGAAGTGGTGATAAAACTAAAAGAGTACCTTGAAAAATAGAGAATTAAATGGTTTGTGTCTAGATTGTTATTGGAGGCAAGGCTTGCATTAGATGGTAAAACATATGATACTAGTACTCAATTGTAGTAGAATTTATATGTAGGGTAGAAACACAATGATGGAGAAGAAAGAACAAAGAAATTTAAAACAAGGAAATAGAAAAAATTATATTAGAATCAGAATAGTTGAGGATTGAACAAGATATAATAGGTAAAAGTAAAAACAACATAACATCATCTAATAAAAGAACGAATATTTACTGTACTTGTTTCTCTAAGGAAGGACACCTAAGAAATGAATTTCCAATGATGAAAGATGAGAAAAGAGCTACAACATTTAGGGTGGACTTGTAGTCAATCCCTAAAAATTTAAAATGTGTATTTTATAGAATTTATAATGAATATAAAATAAATTATCATCCATCTATCTTATTCAAACTAAGGGAAGAAAATGAACATGAACTAGGGTGCAACCACTATTGCAAATACAATGATCTTATACATAGAAGGGTGTTAAGGAACACATAACAAGTTGAAAGAGAATTCTATGATGATCATTATAAAAACCCAACATGGAATGGTACGCACAACCATAAATAATAAATGAATAACCTTCTATAGATGATCCATAGAATGATAACAAAGGATATTCTAATGATTACAAAGGAGGATGCAATAGAGTAAGAAGTTGTGGCCAAAGAATACATGAATATGCTACTTTTTATATATTTAATTAAATAGGCTATTATGCAAATGAATGCATTAAGAAGAGAAAAAAAGAATTATGGAGTTTCCAATGATTGTAATTAAGACTTATTCACTTGACTAGATAGCTAAATGTAATCTTTCAAGATTGAACCAATTTATATAAGAAGTGAGTTGTTAGGAAATAACATGTTAAGAGGATTCAAGGTTATAATGAGAGTACCTAAATACATTGCTTAAGGAGATAGAAGATGCATAAAAGATGAGCTAGAAGCCAATTATTACTATAAAAGAATAATAATGAGAAAAAAAGACTATTTGGAGAGGAAGGTGTAACTAAAAAGACAATCCATTGAAAAATGTGACAATACTTGGAGAAGGAATTAACATCACAAAAAGAAAAATCACTGATAAATGAGCTAGAAGAAGGAGATTATTCTTTGAGAACATAAAAAAAATTGATAAGATAACCAAGGACACCAAGAAGTTCATCATAGATGAAACGATAAAGGAAGACTATTGTAAGGCTTGCTTTTTAGAAAAAGAAGCTCAACTATTAAAAGAATTAGCAAAATTTGTTGAATGGAAAAATCTCTTAGAAAGATTGAAATAGTTTTTAAAAATACTGGAACAAGATTAGAAGTGCCAATTTAAGGTCACAAGTCAGAAGTATGACAAAATTTTTAAGGAGACAGAAGGAGAATCTAATTTTGATAGATATATGTGTAGAAAACTAACATTTAAAAAACTATCGATTAAAAAAAAGACATGCAATACAAGAAAGATTAAGAAAAACTATAAAAATATTATTACAAAGTTGAAAAATAACAAATAATAGAAAATGAAATTAGAGATGAGGAAGAACAATCTATTAAAAATCACATCATTTAAAGCACATCTCATGTGGCATCTCATATTATAAACTACCATAACATTTTAGAATTGGAGACTTGCTAACCTTTATAAATGGCTTGGAGAGAATATTTGGAAGGGAAAGTTAAGTATTGGAAGTGCTAGAGGACACTTTAGCATGCAATGTAACAAGAAGGTGGTGCATCTTGTTGGAATTCAATTTGACAATGTCAAAATTTGATTGACACCTCACTCCCTTATGCATTAGGCCACTTTTTGTTCATCACATATATTGAATTTGCAAATTTTTTTAATGGTTATTCTTTGACCATATTTGTCTAAATGTTGTTTCTCCTTACACCCCATGCTCCTATCAGTTGTTGGAAGTTACAAAAATATAAGAATGTTCTAAGTTTGGAAATGTTTTTATCATTTCTATACTTTTTGTAGGAAATGACTATCCAACCCTTAGAATGCACCTAGTATGTATTATAATGTATAAGGAATAATGATGTCTTGGTGCATTCTAGGGGTTGTATAGCCATATCCGTTTTTGTAGGGTTGTAAAGTTTCTATGGACTATTAGACTTTTTCCGATTGTCTATGTGTTGTCCTAACAATCGATCGACACAAAAACTATGCTAAGTCTATCGACCCACTTCATTCTCCTTTGTTTCCTCTAATCGTGGGATTTCAAATGATGTTTGTACTTCAATTTCCTTGTCTCAACCTCTCATCTTATCATACATCCCATCTTCTTTCATTCCTGACTTCGAATCAAATTATGTATGCTTTGTGAACTTTCTATATTGCTTATATAAATAATTTTAACTATTATTGATAAAAAAATTATTGACATTTATTAATTACGATTTTAAATCATACTCCATAATCTACCATCATATTATTAACCTCTTACTTATAAGAATCTACCTCAAGGAAGATTAGAGTGTGATGGATCCTCAACAGGCTGTCTTCTGCTGGAGCAAAACAACAAATGATCCACCCTATTTCTAAGTTTTGTATTTTGTTTAAAATAACGTGGCGTGAACGGCAATTTTGTTTAAAATAATCGCTTAGAAAATTTAACTCTTTCCAAAATGTCCACAACAAATGTTGACATAAACTTAAGTAGTGTATTTTAGAGCTAACATGCAAATTATACGGCTATCTAATTGAAATCTGTCTGCATGCGGAAATGTCGGCGTCAATTACCTTTCGTCCAACGCACATGGTGGCTCAATTATTTATAGGTTCAGCTGTCTACAATCATTCAAGTGGGTTTTTAGAGAATATTTTCAGATTGGATAGAGATTGAAAGAGCATTTATTTTGTCAAAGTTGTTTAGAAATAATTTCATTTAAAAAAAAAAATTGATTAAAAGGAGATGATAAATTGAGTATATTAGATTTTTTGTTTATTAATAAAATTTAGTTGAGATATGCTCTCACGGGTTAGAGTAGTTGGTCCTAAGTCTTGGGTTTGCTCCCTGGGGTCTTGGGTTCGACTCTCTCTCTCGGAATTATTCTGCCATGGACATCGGGGGCGGTGCTGATTGCACCATGGCCACAGGGGGGAGGATACCCTGACGATAACTAAAAAAATAAAAATTTAGTTGAGATACTAATTAATAATTTAAAGTTGATTAGTTGAAATTGATATTTATAGAAATAAAAGTGATTAGGGTTTAGCTTATATAACAAGTGGATTGATGTGATTTTGATTGTTGTGATATAATGATCAAGTTTTGTAATATGAAATCTAAAACTTAATGAATGATTAGATGTTGGTGACAAATAGTTTCTATGTTTTTGAGGACTTGGGATTTGATTATGTTGACAATCTAGTTTGCCTATTATAATTTTGCTCTAGGTGGTGTCGTTTCATTTGAAGTATAAAAAATGATTTTTGACTTTGGTAGGAGATGTTTACTTGGATGATTTTCCTATTCAGAAAATCATGTAGTGCTAGTTTACATAAGAGTTAAGTACAAAACTTAATTCTATGTCGGACTCTATGATTGATTTAATAATAGAGAAAGAGATAAATGATGACAATTAATTTCAACTATTAATCATTGATTTATGCTAAGGTTTGATGGAAGTTGACGTGTGGTGCAAGTTGGGTCCAATGCACAGTAAGTTTGATACAAATTTTGATTGATTTAAAACTTTGTGAAGATATCTATGAATATCAATTTGTTGGTTGTTGATGTTTGATGCCAACTAATGATCAAGGTATGACAAATGTACATGATGCTTGTGAGAAAATATGTTTAATATGATCTTGCAATGAGACAGTCATGAAAATTACGATAGAATGACATTTTTAAATATACAACTTTATATGCACATTTTGAACTTTTTGATGAATAATGATTGTATCCTAAAATTATCGACCTTAAAAAATATATCTCAAATTAAAAATATTTAAAAACTAGACCATGCTCACAATCCAAATAATAATAAAAAAGATTGTATTCACAATTAAATCCGACACACACACACAAGCAACAAAAAGTCATGCTATCATTTTCCACTCTTAAGATGGGATAAAATTGCATTGTTATATTGAAATTAGGATTCTATGTTTTATCAAGGTTTCGTTAGAGGTTAAATCACATCTTTGTGTTTTTTTTAATGCATTAGTGCTCTTTTTAGTACGATGATGTCCAGTGCAACATGTCGATACTATGTATTGGTATAGTTGCATCCTATTTCTTTTTTATATTTCTTTATGCTTATCAACATCTTATATTTACGTTCGAATATCTAGAAAAGTCTAAAAAATGGAGGTAGATGATGAGAGCAAAAATGGAGGAAGCCTATGGTACCTACAAAATATTGGTGCATATTTATTTTCTTGTATTTAGTTTATTTACTTTATTGTATTAACATGCACTTATAATAAGCTTACTTAAGTGGGTATCTACTTGGATAGTTTGCACTTACATCATGCAATTTGTATTTTCTTTGTTTGGTTGAGACATACTTTACATACACAACTACATCCCCTTTATCTTACATTGGTTATACATTCATATCTCTTGGTGTTGTGTCCCCACTTATAGTTCACTTTTGAGCATCATTGTAAAGCATTTGCATCCATATTAAAATAACAATCATGTTACACTTCTTTAGTCTTTAGTCATGCTTGAAGTCTTTCTACAATAAATCTTACTACTAAATAGCTAACAATGGTAAGTGTGTGCAAGAGGTATCAAGTGAGATGCATTTTTATTTTATTTTAGTGTACCAATTAAACAAGTAGATCCCAATTGATAGTGGGATGTTATTTAAGATTTTAAGTATATGAAAAAATATTTATTTAGGTAGAAAATTTTAAATTAAATTTCATGAGACACAAGTGAAAATGGTCTTATAGATAAAATAAATAAAAGTAAAATATGTTAATATGTATATAATAGAAATATAAAAAATATAAGAAAAACAATATGTTTGATGTTCTTATTAGAAGTGAATTAATTTTAAAAAGTATTGTACATACACTTTTCACCCTTAAGTGAAAATCAAGTTAAATATGATGCGACTTAAGCATAAATAGTATATAATGAATCCTTGATATAAAGACAATGATGAAACCATCAGATAGGGTATAACTAGATCATGGCAAGTGTCTTAGTATTTTGAATTGAGATTTTAAAAAAAGAACATGACCTAAGTAAGTTGAAGCATGCTAGTGTGAATATGGACCTAATAATAATTAATTAGGTGATAAATAGGTTTTTCAATCTAACATTCCCCTTAAGTGCAACTTAGGGAGTATGATGAAATGCAAAGATTCATTGATGATGAATGATGGATGCATTGATCAGCCTCATAAGGTACCCATGCATGTACAAAGAATAAATTTCTCACAATTAAAGAAAAGAGGAAAATTTCATAGAAAAATCTCCCCTCCAAAAGAGAAAAAATCAAACAAAATATATACATGTGATGGAAGAAAGAGGACTAAACATGACCCCTCATGTAAGTCTTTTGTCACAAATATGTAATATAGGTCCTTCCATAAGAAAGAAAAGATGATGTACTGTGTATCCTTCCCACAAAGAAGTAACTCTTGTGCTAAAAGTGAATGCTCAAAGAAGAATGTTGAAGATGATCCAATGGTAGATTTAGATGTAGAAGAAACTCCCTCAAGAGAGATGAAAATAAAAGTCTCAAGATGTGTTCCTTAGAAAACTACTTAAGTGTCCACATAAGATGCCATAATGCAATTAGGTGAAACAAATCCAAACAATTGCATGAAGACTCATGAAGGATATTTTTTTAAGAAATCGATATTGTGATAATAGGTGTACTATAACTATCATTAAAGAGGAAGTAAATATAGTAAAGGGTGTATTCAATATCTACAATATATGACTCTACAAATAAATCTATGATGTCTGTCACAAAATTACCCCACAAAGTTTAAAAAAAAAAGACTAGAAATATCTTGCTAAATTAATCTTTAAAGAAGCATGATGTGAAAGAGATGGAATCTTAGTAGAAGTCTCAAGAATCAAATTATATGGAAGAACACAAAGGTTCAAGTGACTAAACTTTCTCCTTAGGAGTGTAATCCACTCTAGATGTATAAGTAGCCAAAGGAACCACATGATTATTTGGAGAAGAATATGAAAATATATACAAGTGAGATGTATGATAAACCATCCCAATAACAACAATGTCACTACACTACAAGTCCTAAATACTCATTGAATTCCATGTGAATTGAATAGTCTACCCTACTCTACTATGTGTAATTTGATAAAGAGTTTGGTTGATAGTGCAAGAACCCATAGCACATCATTGAAGGTTCCATATCCAATACAAATAGATATTTTCCCATAAATACTTGTATATGCATTATTTCCCATCAATATGTGTGGTAAATTATAAGGCTCAAATGAAGAGAACATACCTTACATGATGGATCCATATGATATGGGGCTCTTGAATCAAGAAGCCATTGAGCCCTAACTAAAAAACAATAGATGAAAAGAGTGTATTTTCTCTCATATTTTCTATCCTATTTTATGTTCTGGAACTATCACTGGCTATGTAGATGAAGATGATATTGAAGAATATGATACATTATATGACATATATGACGATAATTGAATATTGTTCTTTTGATTAAGGTATTTCAACTCATCAGTCTAGTCTACATAACATCGATGTTTATCGTGTCAATACTTTTTCCAATATGCATGTTTTAGTGTCTCTTTCTTAACTGAATTCCACTTAAAGGATGAAGAGGACTTGGAGGTATTCTATTATTATTATTCTCTTTATTATTCATTATTCTTGAAGTCCTTATTTTTTATTTCTTTCCTTTTCTATTTGATGCCTTCTAATATTTTGTGCTTTGGTTAGAAAGAATATCATGTGGTTTAGAAGACTTAAAAGTGTTGAACACACATTAGATGCTAAGAGGGGGAGGGTGAATCAACATGTACAAAAAATCATGTATTCATTAACACTTAATCATCCATTCATAAAACATTAAATTCAAATCTACAAAATTAAAAAAAATAGTGCAGATTTCATCATACAAAGACACCAAGATTTTTATGTGGAAAATCTAATGAGTGAAAAAACCATAGTGAGGATCAACTCATAATATATGAAACAAGTATTGCAATGTCTATTTTAGGAACACTACTAAGGAAGCTCATTGCCACCTAGATTTGTTGGCTAAGGCGCACTACCCTAGGGCAAGATACAAGGGATTGCAAACTAGAGATCACTTCTTCAGGGCAAGATAAGAGTAAGTGCATGAAGTTGTGCAAAAAAGTGGACACCCTCTCAAAAAAAATTCTAAAAAATACTAATGCAAATGAGTTATTTTTAAATTTAAATAAATCGTTCACGTTAAGGCTTGTATTACCAATCCTAAAATGCAATTGGGTTTTAAGTTTAAAAAAATGTGAATGGGTTTTTAGTTTTAAAAACCCGTTCGCATTTTACTGACAATATTTTTTTTTACTATGGTCTACTGGGTCATTTGCACCCGTAGCTACACGAGAAGGGTTTTTGGGAGAAGTTCTAATTTACTACATGCAAACGAGTTTTGAGAAAAAAATCATACACAATGCCACGACGACAAAGAGGTATGTAACTTGTTATTTTTTATGCATTTTATGTATTTGATTAATTTTATTTGAAATTTGAATGTAATCTCATTATTTATTATTATTATTATTATTTTGTTATAAAAATATGTCAGATTCTCAAAACACTGCCCCCAACAAAACATACCTCCTGAGAACTCCGGGAAAAACCCACAAGAGAATCCACAACAAGACTCTCAAGATGCAAACCCTCCATCTCCTCCAATAGACCATTCACAAAATGACATGGGAGGATTTGATAAATCAATTAACACAAAACACTACAAAAATAACTAGATTGGTGAATATATTGAAGACCTTTGAGCATGAACATCATGCATCCCTTGCCACAACCCTAGAATCAATGGCTAATAGTGCCAATGAAGTTTCCAAGCAAGTTACAAAATGGGGAAGCTATAGGGCTCGATGTCGTGCATTTTATGCTAGTGGGTTGTGCTATGATGAAGTGAAAAAAAAATGGTAAGTAAAGCACAAATATGTGCTCTTTTTAATGACCCCAAAACCGATGAGACCTTACCTCTTAATTCAGAGAGGTTTCTTATAGACTGGTGTAACCATTTGGGTATTAAAAATACTTTTTGGGATAGGTGGTGGATGGTCTTCGACCAACCAACTTGTAATAATTTTGAGGTTCCATTATAATTTTTGAGGAAACTATATTGTGAGTTTATCCTCAATCAGAAGCCAGGCTATTTTGATATGAGAGACTTCCAGGGTAGAGGTGGAGGCTTTTCCCAGGATAGACCTAGAGCTCGAAGGGTACTAAACCCCCAAAATCTCATCCCTCTAGCAACAAAACCTGTGGTCCATGTCATGGTCCCAGTAGTCTTGAAAGAGTCTATGGAGGTATAGACTCTTCAAGAGGCCACTACATTGACTATTATTATCATTCAGCATGGCACATCGTTATCACATCCTCTTGGCCTAGATGATGTAGCAGCTGAACCATCTAGCCCCGGTGAGCCCATTCAACATGTGTGTCCTAGTTGTTCAAGTATATGCTCTAGGACAGATATCGATGCCCATGAAGATGGTTCCATGTCCCATGTGTGTACATGTTGCGGGGCTAGATTTCAGGCTAGCACAATAGAGTATATGACTAACTAATGATTTGATGTATATGGTGTTTGTTGGCCAAACACAAACACAGGTGTGTTGATTTGAATTGATAACATTTTATTTATTAATCACTTAAAACTTGTAAATTTAAATAAATTTTTATTTATAGATCAATTTAAATTGATATGAACAATATGCATTTCAGGGAGCAGTAGTTGGTGTTAATACACCATCTCATATTCCTCCCACTTTTTTTGTAGTTGTAGCTTTGACACTTAAGGTAAAAATTTTGTAACATGTTAAAATATAATAGTACCTTGAATTCCAAATAATTTTTTATAAGATATACTAACTCTCTTTAATGTATATTTATTTTGTGTTCTATAGGCATTGTCAGGGGATCAAATGTCCCTGATTGATAAGGTCGTGCTTTCAACCATTGATTTTGGCCTAGAAAGCTGTGTGGTATCATATTTTGCACACATCTTATTTCTGTATTTTTTTGAATATGCGAGTCATTTAAATTTAGATTCGTTAAATTATATTTAATATTATCTACTAATATCTCTTGTGTTAATGTTGTTTCTTTTAGGGTACCCCATGTTCATCTAGGACACCTCCTGGGCGAAATAAATCCTCAAGGACACCTAAACATCAAAAGGTAATTGAACATATTTTTAGTTGAAACAATTGTTTGAAGAGATTGATATAGTCTTAATTGGAACTTGTAGATTGATTAGTATTTTTTGTCTCTTTTATATACAACAACAATTGAGCTTTGTAGAATTGATGAATGCACTTGATATGGCAGAGTTTCAAGAGAGGGAAGAGGTATGTACTCTACTTTATTTTGTTGATTTCATGATTATATGCACATGTACATGTGAAATTTAGATAAATTAGAATCTTATCATTTTTCATAGAGGAAATAGCCATAGCTTCTTCAACAATGATGAGCCCCTCCTAGGTCAACATGAGAAGCATCTTAGGCTCCAGTACGCTTTTGTTCTATATATTGTAGATTTTTAATGTTTTTGATCTATATATGTTATTACCTTGTATTAATTGTATTTAACCTACAATAGGCCCCTTCGTGGTTTGGCCATAACATGGATCCTCTCATGTACCAATTTAAAAGGACTCTTGATACTGACAAGGCAAGGAGAGAAAAGATGGTAGATCCCAGATCAACATATGAGGTAGCCTACAATTCAATTGCAAAGAAATTATAATTGAATATATAGTTATTTTGATAATTGTGAACTATTTTTTACAAAAGGAATCTAATTTGGCATTTGAATTGTGGCTGTGCAACCATCTACAAAGTCGCGTACTACACAAAGAGGCTCGATTTTGATGATCTACCACAACTATAGGATCATACAATGTTAGTTGTGGTCATTGAAGGACCAATACATGTATATATTTTACATTTTTATTGTATATCAATCTGAACATGGCATATGCCACATTTTTGTAAAACTTTTATTGACTTGGCATATATGCCATTTTTGTGTACATACACAATTTTTGTGCATTTTGATATATATAAAAGCTAATATTTGATCCAATTTGTTCATTGTGTGCATGTCTTTATACTTTGAAACTTAAATATCTACAATTGAAATGTGATCCAATTATAGCATATTGAGGATTTATCAAATTAAAATCCAATAGAATTTATTAATTTTTACAATAGGCTCTGCATAGTGGTATGAGTCATGATCATTACATGGAATTTATTTGACAATTTTATCATTGATGTGCATCCAAATCTTATAATATGTATATTATTTTTTTGTATATTGAAATGTTGAAGACACATCAGTCATGAAGCACACATAAAGACATATGTTGAAAACATATCAGACATGAAGCAATCACATGAATACATAAGACATGTGAATACACTCAAGCATAAAGTAACTCATTAACGCAAGAAGTATCCACATGAATGCATGAAGACACAAAGCATACTCAAAGTATCCACTCAATACATGCATTGTTAGATTCTTTCTTATTAACTATAATAGTTCATTGATTTCTCTTTACCTTGTAGGATGGCAAGATCAAATCTTTGATATCATTTGTGATGTCCCTTACTAGGTTTAGACATGTTTTAACCATAATTAATCTACTTCAATATACTTATGACCTAAAATAAATTTAGTGGGAAACAATTATATCTTAACATTAATCAAATTAGTGATATTCCAAGGCTCAATCAATTAATTTATTAGTAATTAAATTGTTCATCTATCATGCATCCATAATTCTTAATGCAAGTGTCAACCTTTGTTACTACTTCAGTTTTAAGAAGAAGAGGATGTGGATGTTACCAAAGCGATTAGAGACCAAATATAATAGGCTCCATCAAAGTTTACAAATCCAAGCCCTTACCCTGTCTTGGGACCATGCCATCAAGGTTTATGGGACGTTGATCCCTACCCTGTGTTGGGAATCATACTATTAATTGAATTTAGACTACCACTCTTTGGAAACAACTCAATTCCCAACTTCTTAAATATTGACAGTGGTAACAAGTATTATGTATAAATATATTCTTCATATTTTTATTAACTTAAGAGTTCTTTGTGATATATATATTCTATTATTGATTACTCTATTTGACTAATTAATTACTTAAGACATTATATATATTTTGCACATGACATTATTAGGCTTTATATATTAAGCATACATATTAAGGACATCCCCATGCATACCAAAAAGAACAAGAATTTTATTTCCTATAAATTATTGACAATTATTATCACATTTGATCCATGGCAATTATCACTGGAAGCTTTTGATTCCTTTCCTTTATATCTCTCAATGTGAGTGGTGTAAGAGCACCCTCATGCTCACAATGCTCAAATTTGGTTTTTTATCTTGTTTTGTGTTGTTTCATCTAAATAAGGTCATTTTAGACTATTAATGATCATTTGGAATCCTTTGTGAAAGTTTGGGGTTATTTTGATAAAAAGATGTAAAAGTTTCTCAATTGTTGTCAAAGTTGTAATGACAACTTTTTGCCTTGTAATGACAACTTTTAAAAAGTTTGTTAAAAATAAGTTTGGGGGTTGGTTTGATGATGGAAAAAACTTGTATGGGCATAAATAGGCCTCTTAAACACAACCCAAGGGTTGAAAACTTTGTATTGAATTTTTGAATGAAGTTGGAATCAATTTGGAGACTATTTATGTGTATTTTCCTGCAATATTGTTGCTCCTTCATGCGGTATAGAGTGTACAAATCAAATAAACTTGTTGTAAATGTTAGATATGTGAATATAGTTTCATTTTTTACTTGGTTTCATTATTTTCACCTAGTACTTTAGGAGATATTGCAATTTTGGTAAAAAAAAATGTCCAAAATGTCAAATGCATGCAATGCAAGGTTGCAAGATAGGCTAATTTTCATTCCGTTCGTCGTGGGAACAAAATATAAACACAAGTGCATCTAGGTAGGAAGGTTTACGGTAGGAATTCTCTTGTTGTGCATTCCAACTCACCAAAACATTTAGAGCCATAACCTACCAGCGTTCTCTCAAGTGCCCTAAGTCCAAAAAAATGTTGAACTTTGACAGACTATTTCTTGGAATCAAGGACACATAAGAATGATTTTTTTGAAGCTATAGGGTCATGTGAGGCCCATATACAATGATCTATCTCATATTTTTAAGACTCAAAGCCATTTTCACAAGGTAGAATTTTTTTAGTTGATGTGAAAACTGTCAAATGCATGCAATGCAAGGTTGCAAGATAAGCTAAGTTTCATTTCGTTCGTCGTGGGCATAAACTATCAGTACGAGCGCATCAACATAGGTAGGTTTATGGTAGGAATTCTCCTGTTGTGCATCCCAACTCGTTAGAACATTCAAAGCCATACCCTATCGGTGCTATTTCTTAAGTACCCTAAGTCCAAAAAAATGTTGAACTTTGACGGACTGTTTCTTGGAATCTTGGAATCTTGGAATCTAGGACATGTACTCATAAATAGTCATAAAAAATTTCAAGAAGAATCATAAATACAAAATTTATCACAAAATTCCATTTATACACTTATAATCAAATAGTACAAAAATTTGCCTCTTAATATGGACAAATCAGCTCATGGCTAGTTAAATATATAAAAAAATTATGTACAAATTATCTCATGGTCGTTTAAATATGCAAAATTTGCATTTAAATATGCATAATTCAGCTCATGGTCATTTAAATATACAAGATTTGGCATCTAAATATGCACAAATCAGCTCATGACCATTTAAATATATAAAAATTGGCCTCTAAATATGTACAAATTAGCTCATGGTTGCTTAAATATACAAAATTTGGTATCTAAATATGCTCAAATAAGCTCATGGCCATTTATATATACAAATAATAAATATAGAACAATTTGCCAACAATATATACAAAATTCTCAAAATCATTCTACCTTGAACTGTAGAATCATGCTTCATTGTAATGCTCCAACACACTAAAAACTTGCAGATTACCCAAAATCAATCAAGTGAGCCTGCTTGATTGGCTCTAACCCTTATTGTGTCAAGTATTGCCTCATGGTCAGATTCATGAAATTTCCATAAATTCTTGTTATGAGGTCTACCATGATACTTAATCAATTGAACATTTGTTGCAACAATAAGGTTGGAGAAATGAAGAATATGTATGTGTGTTTCAAAGTCCTCGAACAAAAAAACATCAGAATTCTTGATAGGGTATCTTTCAAGCCATGTCCCTGTCATGACAACAGACCTAGTTGGGTACTCAATACCCTCTTTGTCAATGATTGTGATTGTCATTTTTTTAAGGCTCAATACAACGACACAAAAAGTAATATGTTCCTTCTTCATTGTTCTCTTTTGCAACAACTTCATACACATGACCTTCATTTTATAGAATGAGAAGTTATAACCAAAAACAATGTGAGATGTAATAAAAGGAGCCAAAAAAATAATTTTAGCAAAGTAATAAACCGAAAAAATCACCTAGTTTCATTAATAGACCTCTGATTGTTGGCATTGCATGAAGATTGCATTGATGAAGTATAGTGTTGTCATTGATGTCAATAGCAATCGGTAATGAAGTTGTATTGCAACCGGTAGTAAAGCAGTGATGGAAATCAGTATTGGTATTTCAAGCAGAGTGATCAATTGGTAACCCTAACTAGTTGATATGCAGAACCCTAACCGATGGAGCTTGGTGAATCAGTTATGATGATGCCACATAAGCATGATGCACATGATGAGTTTCAAAGTGGTTTTGGCGCGTGAAGGTAACCGTTTATCTTGGGAATGAGCAAATTCATAGCATGAAGTGATAACCGCATGATGAGCTACAGGATTCGATGTGTAGTGATCCAAGAGCGGTTCATGTTGTCTTGAACAATGTGTATTTGATTGCTATGTAATCTAACAGTTATGATTGAACTGATATGCTTGTAATCTCTATGAGATTTGTAGGTTTTGTGATGTTTTACCAACCTATTGTATTTGTATTTAAGGTTGATGAGTTATTTGTAATTGTGTTGGCAATTTGGTTAAGTGTGGTAGTGTGATTGTCATCAAACCGGAAGGAGTGTCTACAGAATGTTTTGAAGGCAGATAGGAGCAGAAAAGGATCTGACTAAGCAAGATAGTGCTATTACCAGATCAACAAAGACCCCGTTGTTCTCTAACCATTACAACAGTTAAATCCCCTAACCGGGTAAGCTTTAACAGGCTTGGTATTGTCTAAATCCTCTAACCAGGTGGTCCATTAGCTTGGATTTGAAATCCTCTACCAAGGTTACTCCTAACAGGGTATTGGCTTTAATAGGGTATTGTAGTCAATCCCTTAACTGGGTGGTCCCTAACCGGATCTGTTCTTAACATGACATTATTGTATAAGCTTCTAACAAGGCTTGGCTCCTGACAGGGCAAAGTTCAAAAGAGTTCAAAATACTTGTGGGTTTTCATACCCACCATGGTTTTTCCCACTTGGGTTTCCACGTGAAAAATCATTGTGTCAAGTGGTGAATGATTTTGTGGATGTGTTTTGATATGGTTGATATGATTAACTGGTAAATCCACTTAGATATGTTTAAATATCCGGATGTGATCTAAAATGAGCTATTACTGATGTTAGTAAAGTGGTTTAATATTGTGGTTAAATGGTATGTGATTTTTAGATCTATTACATTGTATCATTGATGTTTTGGTCAACCGGTAAAGTTTGACAGTGCAGTTGCAATTTTGGATACAGTGTCTAAACCAGTTTAGTTTAGCAAGTTATTTCTGAGTTGGGATTAAGTTTGGTGAAAGTTTAGTATATTTTCTATCTACTGATTCACCCCCCCCCTCTCAGTAGTTGACCAGATCCTTATTGTTTCATCATATTATCAATTGGTATCAGAGCATTTCAGGTTCTCTTGTGTTTAAGCCTAATAGCTTGAGGAAAAGATCTAGGAGAACATGATGAAGAAAGAAGGTCTGAAATTCAATAGGGAAAAATACAAAATTTGGAGTGATAGGATGAAGATCTATATCAAGAGCCTAGGAAGTCAATATTGGGAACATGTTGTTACTAAATTTTACTTGCCTAGTGGGATTTTGTTGGATGATCAAAAAAAGGAGCAACAGGAGAACAATCAAGCATTGGAGGCCATTATTAGTTCCTTGTCCAATTCAGGGTATGTTGATGTCCATAGGTTGGAGATTGCTTATGAAGTGTGGAAGAATCTGGAAGATATCTATAGTGGTGATGAGCATGTTAAGATTGCCAAAGAGGAGAGTTTGAGAGGTAAATGTGATGATATGTGGATGGATGAAGGAGAAAACATTCAATAGTATGGTCAGAGGATCAAGGAAATAATCAGAGAGATCAAAAGTGTTGGAGGTATAGTGGAGGATACCACAGTGGTTAGAAAGGTGTTGATAATCCTTCTACCGATCTATACTATCCAAGTTGCAGTCATTCAGGAACTCAAGTCTTTTGATAAAACAAAGGTAACTCTTGATTCCATCATTGGTAAATTAACTGAATTTGAATTAAATGGTTTTGATGGAAGTGTTCAGAGATCGGAATCTGCATTAAGAGCCTCATTTTCAAACCAATCGATAAGGAAAAGCAAAGAAGTGAGCTACAATCATGAGTCTAGATCCAGTAGAGAGGTAGATGAAGAAGACAGTCTGATTGAGCTTGAAGCATTGTTGGCCAAGCGGTTACCTAGAGGTACTGGTAAGTACATAGGTAAATTACCTTTGAAGTGTTTTGCATATAACTAGATTGGACATATTGTTGCTAACTATCTTAATGGAGATAATGAGTAGAAACGAGAGAAGTATAAGAAGTATAAAGGCAAAGGTAAAATAGATTGTCTCATTGCAGTGGATGGAGGAATTATAGATGAGGAATCTAAAGAAGATGCAAATGAGGATATTGTCTTTGTTTCTATTAAAGAAGAGACATCATATCAGAAGGCATTAGTCTCTCGCATGAATAGTTTTGATGACTGGATTATAGACAGTGGTTGTTCACACCATATGATTGGTGACTAGAGTAAGTTTCTTACTTTGTGAGAGTTTAATAGAGGTGTTGTGAGATTTGGAAATGGCTCACCCTACATGGTGAAAGGGAAAGAATCCATCTCTTTGAATGGTAAAAGCAATGAAGATGATGTCTATTGGGTTGAAGGACTGAAACACAATCTTTTGAGTGTTTCTCAACTCAATGACAAAGGTTACCCACTAGAATTAAAGAATGGTGTCTGCAAGATTTATGGAAGCAAAGGTGAACTAATTGCAACCAGAAAACATACTAGAGGTAACTTGTTTCATTTAAGTTCTAAAGTCAACAATTGTTTAATTTTAAAAGTAGAAGATAGTTGGCTTTGGCATCGAAGATTTTGTCATGTAAATTTTGATAACATTGTAAAAGTCAGTAAGTCCAAATTAGTAAGAGGTTTGCCACAGTTGGACAAACTGGTGAATGCTTGGGCAAGGAATGTCAGTTAGGGAAGATGACATCCTCAATTTTCAAGAGCAAATCTTTCTCAGCAGAACATTTGCTAGATTTGGTTCATACCGACCTATGTGGACCAATGAGGACTAGGAGTATTCAAGGTGATCGGTATTTTGTGATTTTTACTGATGATTGTTCAAGGATGATGTGGGTCACATTCTTGAAAGACAAGACAAAAGCATTTAGCAAGTTTAAGGCATTCAGAGCCTTAGTTGAAAATGAAAGTGGAAAGAAGATAAATTTCTTAAGAATTGATCAAGGTGGTGAATTTACTTTAGAGGAATTCATTAGTTACTGTGAAGACAATGGAATTAAGAGGTAGCTTTCTGCACCTAGGACACCATAGCAAAATGGTATTGTAAAAAGGAACAATTGGTCAGTTGTTGAAGCTGCTTATAGGACTATGCTAATACAAGGAGATGTAGCTAAGACATTCTTGAGAGAAGTTGTCAGCACAACTATTTACACAATGAACTAGATACTGGTTAAAAGGGGTAAGGATAAAACTCCCTATGAGAACTGGTATGGTAGCTCATCTAATGTCAGTTACTTTAAGATTTTTGGTAGTAGATGTTTTATCAAGATAGGTGATTATGTTGGTAAGTTTGATGCCAAGAGTGATGAAGGCATATTTCTTGGTTACTCCACCAAGAGAAAAGCTTACAAGTGTTACAACAACCAGACCAAGAAGATCATTGAAAGTGTTAATGTCCGAGTTGATGAGTTTCCTGAGAAATCAGAAGAAATGAGTAAAGAGAAGGGGGAAGAAGAACCTTACACACTGCTTTTGGAACCAGAACCAGTGAAGCCAGAAGTTGAAGAACAGAACTGAGAAGCCCCAGTTAACCAAAATAGGGAGGTCCAATAGAGGAAGAAGAAAGTGAAGAAGAAGAACCTAGAAATCGATATCATGTCATTCCAAGGTATGTTAAAATCAATCATAGCCTTGATCAAATTATTGGTGACATGAATGCAGGTGTACAAACAAGAACAAAGCTTAGAGAGAACTATTGTATGATTTCCACCATTCAACCAAGAACTGCAAAAGAAGCATTTTCAGATGAAGACTAGATCAAGGTTATTGAAGAAGAACTTGACTAGATAGAGAAGAACAATACTTGGTCATTGGTACCCAAACCAAAGAACAAGAATATAATAGGTATAGAATGGGTATTCAAGAATAAACTAAATGAAGATGGAGTAGTAGTAAAAAATAAAGCCAGACTAGTATGCAAAGGATATGCACAAGAAGAAGGTGAAGACTATGGTGAGATATTTGCACCAGTTGCAAGATTGGAAGGAGTAAGGACTCTACTTGCATTTACAGCATATAGAGGATTCAAAGTATATCAAATGGATGTGAAGTCAACATTTCTAAATGGAATATTGGAAGAGGAAGTCTACATTGAACAACCAAATGGTTATGCTTTAAACTGTAGAAAAGGACATCGCATGCAAATTACATAAGGCATTATATGGATTGAAGCAAGCATTTAGAACATGGTATGAAAGATTACACTCTCACTTGGTGAATATAGGTTTTCAAAGAACTAGTGAAGATAGTAACATATATCTCAAGTCAAAAGGAGACAAGATACTGGTAAGTGAGGTATTTGTTGATGATATCATTTTTGGAGGAAATGATGATATATGTGATGACTTTGCTAATGAGATGAAGAATGAGTTTGAGATGTCACTGGTAGGTGAAATAAAAAAATTTCACAGGTCTGCAAAGCCAACAGATGAAGGATGGTATTTTCATCACACAGTCCAAATATATGAAAGAAGTATTGAAGACTTTTGGAATGAGAGACTGTAAACCAGTTGGAACACCAATGGTTACAGGTTGTAAACTATCTAAGGAGGATAATTATGCATCAGTGGATGAAAAGGAGTATAGGTCAATGATAGGTAAACTACATTATTTTGTCCACAATAGATCGGACAGGATTGGTTCCCAGATTTTAGAAGAGCTCGAATGGTAGCGACCAAAAGGATTTTTAGATATCTGAAAGGCACAATTGATTGTGGATTATGGTATCCATATGTAGGAGACTTTGGTTTAAAAGTCTAAATAGATGTAGACTGGGCAGACAATGTTGATGACAGGAAGTGTACAACTGGAGGAACATTCTTTCTTGGAGGAAGACTAGTGTCTTGGAGCAGCAAGAAGTAGAGTTTTATATCACAATCAACTGCAGAAGCTTAATATGGCACATCATATATGAATTGTACCCAAGCAATTTGGATGAAACACATTTTGGAAGGTTTCAAGTTGAAGATATCAGAACCAGTAAGGATTTTTTGTGATAACACCAGTGCTATAAACATTTCTAAGAACCCGGTGTTGCATGCTAGGATGAAGCATATTGAGATGAAGTATCGTTTCTTGAGAGAGAAAGTGCAAAGTAAAGATGTGTCACTGGAGCATGTATCTACTAAGGAACAACTAGCGGATATCTTTACTAAACCTCTGCCTAAGGATAATTTTGAGTATCTTAGAGGTAAGCTAGGGGTTGTACCCCTACATGAAGTCAATTAAGCAGATATGGAAGACATCAGTCCTAGAGCTTATTGAAAATCTTGAAGCATGATTGGTGTAGAGTGGAGCTACTCCACAGGGGGAGTATCTTGTTGAAGATCGGTGAAGCATGGAATAGTTAACCAGTTGTTATTGGTATTCACTTTGGCATTGATGTCAAAGGGGAAAAAGAACTATATATGATTGAATAACTAATTACTAGATGAAGACATGGAGATACAGTTGAAGGAGAGTAGATGAAAAAATGTAAACCAAGATTCCTATACCTATGTATGTGCATTACTTGCAATCATCACAATCAAAGGGTATTAATATTTGTATTATCATCAATTCCAAACGGGGAGATTGTTGGCATTGCATGAAAATTGAATTGATGAAGTATAGTGTTGTCATTGCTTTCAATAGCAACCGGTAATGGAGTTGTATTGCAACTGGTAGTGATGCAGTAATACAACTGGTAGTAAAGCAATGATGGAAACCGGTATTATTATTTCAAGCAGAGTGATCAACCGGTAACCCTAACTGATGGAGCTTGGTGAATCGGTTATGATGATCTATGATCGAATGATGATCAGAGATAATGATGCCACATAGGCATGATGAACGTGATGAGTTCCAAAGTGGTTTTGGCATGTAAAGATAACCATTTATCTTGGGAATGAGAAAATGCATAGCATGAAGTGATAACCACATGATGAGCTACCAGATTCTATGTGCAGTGATCCAGGAGCAGTTCATGTTGTCTTGAACAATGTGTAGTTGATTGATATATAATCTAACAATTATGATTGAACTGATATGTTTTTAATCTCTGTGAGATTTGTAGGTTTTGTGATGTGTTATCGACCTATTGTATTTGTATTTAAGGTCGATGAGTTGTTTGTAATTGTGTTGGCAATTTGGTTAAGTGTGGTAGTGTGATTGTTGTTGAACCAAAAGGAGTGTCTACATAATGTTTTGAAGGCAGATAGGAGCAGAAAAGGATCTGACTAAGCAAGATAGTGCTATTACCAGATCAACAAAGACCTTGTTGTTCTCTAACCACTACAATAGTTAAATCCCTTAACCGGGTAAGCTTTAACAGGCTTAGTGTTGTCTAAATCCTCTAACCAAGTGATCCATTAGCTTGGATTTGAAATCCTCTACTGAGGTTACTCCTAACAGGGTATTGCCTTTAATAGGGTATTGTAGTCAATCCCTTAACCAGGTGGTCCCTAATCAGATTTGTTCCTAACAAGACATTATTGTATAAGCTTTTAACAAGGCTTGGCTCCTAACAGGGCGAACTTTAGAAGAGTTCAAAATACTTGTGGGTATTCATCCCCACCGTGGTTTTTCCCATTTGGGTTTCCACGTGAAAAATAATTGTGTCAAGTGGTGAATGATTTTGTGGATGTGTTTTGATATGGTTGATATGATTAACTAGTAAAGCCACTTAGATATGTTTAGATAATGAGAAGTGATCTGAAATGAGATATTATTGATGTTATTAAAGTGGTTTAATGTTTTGGTTAAATGGTATGTGAGTTTCAAATCTATTACACTATATCATTGATGTTTTGGTCAACCGGTAAAGTTTGATAGTGCAGTTGCAGTTTTGGATACCGTGTCTAAACCAGTTTAGTTTAGCAAGTTATTTTTTAGTTTGGATTAAGTTTGGTGAAAGTTTAGTATATTTTCTATCTACTGATTCACCCCCCCTTCTCAATATTTGACCGGATCCTTATTGTTTCATCATATTATCACTGATACATGGTCGAAATCCACTGATGCTTCCATCTAGTTCAATTGTAGTGCTTTAGGAACTTGATATGTATCAATGGGAACCAATGGTCTACAAGACCATTTGTTAACCCACTCTTATGATTCACTTTCTTCCCACCAAAAATTCATACATGAAGATAAAAAACATGCAATCTTTTTAATATAAATTACTAGTGAACTTGCATTTTAACTCCTAAATGATTGCATGTCACTCGATCCTACAACTGTACAACAATGTTGATAGTTTCAATGTTAAATTCACTAATCAATCAAAAATATCTATGAACCATAGATGTAATTTCATTACCTGGTCCCATCCTAGAGTTACACCATAGTACAATTGTTGTTGCATCTATCAACTTAGCACCACCTTCGTACTTCAATTCTTCTTTAGCAAGGGCTATTTTTATGCATGCTTTTGTGCCATCGTGCTCTCCCTTTCCATGTCTAGCCTTAGTGAAATTCCAAAAATGTTGTAACCACTTCTCACATGCATCTTAGTCAACCAATAGAACATCCTTACATTCTTAAATATGAGATGCAATTAGCTAACCATATTATGTGTTGGTTGTATCTTATGTTTCTTTCCATTAAATTTATCATAGAAAAATTTAAAGAATCCTTGAACAAACTCTGACAAATAAGTATGATCATCACTAATGTAGAAGTGATGCTCTCTTAAAACCTTTATATCCTCCTATGTGCTATCATCTGCATGTATGGATGCTATGTGTACAAAAATAGTAACTTGTATAGAATTGTAATACATAGATTGCACTTCATTTTGAGGTTGTAGTGTATAGTTCTTAGCAAAATAAATGATAGAGACAATGGTACCAAGAGGAAATGTGTCCTTACATAACTTGAATTTCTCATCTAACCACTAAGCTCTATGTGCATGCATTATGTACTCATAAACTAGTTTCTCTTGAAACATTTTAATAAATTCAGCTACACATATATCATTTTTCACTAACTCGCATCTCTTCAATTCTTTTCCATCTTTAACCCCATATGTGATTATCTTGTATTTTCCAAAAGAAACTAGTTTCTTACCAATTCCATGTGTTCTCTCTAAATGTAGACATCTAAGTAAATGTTTCAAACCACCACATGTAGCACAAGAACCTTTCAAATACATCATCTTATAATAAATGCAACCATCATCTCTTTTACATAGTACACTTGAAATAAATTCTCTTGGTGACTTAGGAGGTTCTTGTATACTACATTCCTGTAAAACATTGTTAGTGTGCAAAGTACAACATATATGATGATAAATATCATAGTGCATGGAAAATTCAATATGAATCCTACTCCAATGCGTGGTGTGTGCATGATTAATCTTAACATAAAAAGGTTGAGCTTAACTGATTCTGACACCCGATCCTAGCTCTCTCTTTTATTAATGGGAGAGAGCCCCCCACCCCTCTTTGATAGCATGACAACATTTAGATTCATTGGTTGTTAAGGTGGCTATGTAAGAGGTACCGAGTCACCCCTACTTAGCTTAATAGAAATATTTCAAGTAGCGTCTGCAGCTAATCCATAGCTAACATGACCTATCTCCACCCACCCACCCCTGGTAGGATCGACTTAGCTCTATTTGTTCCCCTACCATGGGGAAGGAACCCCCTGCTGCTACATCATAACACACTAAGAATAAAGATAACATTTCAAAAAAAAATTGACTAATTATTTTTTGAGGAAATATTTTGAAGGAATCTTTCATATAATTATGTTTGTCATATCCAAATAGTGTTTTGCATGTGTCTCGTGATTTCTAGATCCAATTCACCTTCTAACAACATCTCTTTGGTTGGGTAAAACCCTTGTGTTGTCATGCTATTTAAATTTTCAATTAATGTTCTTAATGCATCAACAACAACCTTTTCTTTGTGTGGTAGTCTACCCAAGAATGCCCAAATAGAATTATTGTTAAGATCCTCTCTTTTATCCCGCCTCTCTAATCTATTAAGTAATGTTGTTCTACTTATGTTTAATGACTTCCTTGTTTTTCTTATTAAATGATCTTTTTTAATTTTGTTGCTCATTATGGTTGATGTAATAACACGTCAAGTAACATTAGAATCTTTAGTATGTGATTTTGAACCAACTGCTTGATTTGCATCAAATAGATTTCTCACAATATTTCTTTCACTATTATTTTCGGATGATCTTAAGCCAAGAATTTTCATTGTCTCTAAATTTCTAATTTCTAATCATTTCAACAATTAATTGACATCTTGCAGTTTGATTTAAGATTTCAAAATAGTGTTGCCATATTCTTTTAACCATTCCTCTACAAGTTCATTCATGTATTTTATCAGGCATTGGCTTCAAAACATTCACATCAATGTGAATTAGATACTTTGATTTCCTACAAATAATTCTAGGAGGTGTTAACATTGGTACAAATGTATGTGCATTGGGTACATTCGTTACATCAAATTGAGTTGTTGTATGTTCATCATTTGGTTGATTATTGATTGTGGTCTCTTCTTCAATAGCATTAGGTTCATTTGGTAAATCAAATTGATTTGGTACATGCTCATTGTTTGATTGATTATTGATTGTGATTTCTTTTTCAATTTCATTAGGTTGATTTGGTACATCGAATTGAGATGGTGTAGATGACGTACCTTCTTGTCCCATTGTTCTTAGTTCACATAATCTCTTCATACACTCCCTTTGTCTTTCCTTTTCTACCTCTCATTGTTCGGATGTTCCTTGCTTGTTCTTTCCCGTCGTTAATAATGATTGTTCTAAATAGTATCATTTTGCACATGTTACAAAAATTTATACAATCAAATCACCATAAAAAATATGTGTTATCATTATTTTTAATAATCAAAACTATTAAAAAATCAAAATAACATTGAACAAACCAATTACTAGAACAATTCAATCATTTGAACTCGTATAAAACAAAAGGTTCACTTACTTTGACGTAAACTATCGCAAAATCAGTTGCAGTGGGGCCTTCAACAAGTTCCAAAAGTGCTTATGTGGCCATTGACAATTAAATTTATGTGAAAGAAATGTGTATAGGTTATGTTTAGTTAACCCCAATCACATATTTAGTTGCTAAAATATCCCAATGAACCAACGTTTATAATTTTAATAACCCATACACATTTTTTATTAAAAAAAACCATATATGTTATTTAGAGTAAAGAGAGGGGGAAGGGAGAGAGAGAGAGAGAGAGAGAGAGAGAGAGAGAGAGAGAGAGAGAGAGAGAGAGAGAGAGAGAGAGAGCGAAGGGGACACCATGTGACCCCTTAGGACAACATATGACCCCTTAGGAAAATATGATGTCTTAAGGGGTCATACGGTGTTCTAACACATGTGTGGCCCCTTCGGACCCCATATGACCCTTAATGACAACATATGGTGTCCTAAGGGGTCATATGGTGTCGTTAGGGGTCATATGGGTTCTAAGGGGCCACACATGTGTTATAACACCATATGACCCCTTAGGATACCATATGACCCATTAGGACATCATATGGTCCTTGTTGGAATTTGGCATAACTGATGCAGATCAGGTGATGCAGTTGAAGTTGGATGATTGCACCGGTAAAGGATAGAAGTCTAGAGATTGAGGTTCTATGAATAGATGACATGATCAATTATTTGTGTTTTCATTGATGGAAACTAATGTCAACTGATGTTCCTGATGTTTTGTTTTGTCGTCTAAGTGATTTGGTTTACCAGAAGATGGGGTTTACCTACAGAGAGCTAAAGTCTGTGAAATAGGACTTTAACCAATAAAGCGAAATTGTTTTGATTGGATCGGTTGATCGGCGATGATTGGTGATTTGAAGTTTGGATGTTGAACTTGTATCATGCAAAGATGTATATGATCAGAACTGGAACTTGTGGAGATTATTGAAAGGCGTGTTTCAAATTTTTGATGAAGTTTTGCTAAGGTTTTAGTAGGGTTTAAGGACCAATGAAGAAATCATCAAACCAGTAATGATTTTTGTTATGACGGTGATCGATGACAATTCTACATCAAGTTGGTAACACGACACAACCCACATGAAAGATTTAATTGTTTTTTTGGTGCGATTCAAGGAATATTTTCTTGGGAATCAACGGAATGCTTAGTAGAGTGTTTTAAGGATACAGATCAGATTTCCGTGATGGGTTATGATCAACCAATGGTTGATATTGCATTGTAATTTGTTGTGATGATCTGTATAACGATCTATGATTATCTCTTATGATTTTAATTGTAAATTCATTATGTAATTAGGTTTTGTGACCGACCTAGTTGAGAAGGCTATTTAGGATGACACAGTTGATGTTCATTGTGTCAGTCATCTTAGAGAATGTGTTAAGCCATCCAAGTGAATTGTGAGATCTGCCTGAGAGTTACAGAGTGTTGTGTACAACTGGATCTGATCAAGCAAGTAGAGAAGTGCAAGTAACATATCATTCTTTCATTGTTGTTCCCTAACAGTTGCAACAAGTTAAATCCCTTAACCAGGTAGGTCCTAACAGGCTTGAAAAATGTAAGTCCCCTAACAAGGAAGCTCTCAAAAGAGTGTTAAATCCTCTAATGAGGTTGATCCTAATAGATCATCAAGCTCCTAACCAGGCTGCAAGGCAAATCCCCTAACCGGGTGACTCCTAACAGGGTTTGCTCCTAATCGGGCATATTGTAAGCTCCTAATAAGGCATACTTCAAAAGAGTACAAATACTTGTGGGTACCAACTCCCACCATGGTTTTTCCCTATTTGGGTTTCCACATCAAAAACTTATGGTGTTCATGTGTGGAATTTTTTTCATGTGATGTTCTTGTTTATATTTTATTTCATGCATTATTTCTGATACATCGGTTATGATGTTTTATCAAAAGTTTATCAGAGGTTATCGTTACTGATAAGAAGTTGTTTGGGAATTTTTTTGATCTTATTGATAAGGTTAATGAGTTGGTAAATGATCAAGTTTATATGATTGCTTTGGTGGTGAAAGTATTGGTAAATGATTTGATTAATGTGTTAAGAAAATATGATAAAGAGGGTATTAGATCTGATTATAGAAAGTTGAGATATTTGTTAAATGGTTTTAGATCTGAGATAATTTTGTTTTTGAGTTAAAGTTTCAGTTAGTCTTAATACTAATTCATGCCCCCTCTCAGTATTAACCAGATCCTCATAGGATTAACAGTCCTAAGGGGTCATATGGTGTCCTAAGGGGTCATTTCGTGTACTAGGATATCAAAATGGGTCATATGGTCTCTTAAGGGGTCATATGGTGTCCTAAGGGTCATATGGTGTCCTAAGAGGTCATATGGGGTCCTAAGGGGTCATATGATGTCGTTAGGAGTCATATGAGGTCCTGAGAGGTCATATAGTGTCCTAAGGGGTCATATGGTGTTGCTAGGGGTCATATGGTGTTCTAAGGGGTCATATAGCATTGTTAGGGGTCATTTGGGGTCATAAGGGGCCACACATGTGTTAGAACACCATATGACCCCTTAAGACACCATATGACCCATCAGGACATCATAGGGTCCTAAGGGGTCATATGGTGTCCTAAGGGGTCATATGGTATTGTTAGGGGTCATATGGGGTCCTAAGGGGACACACATGTGTTAGAACACCTTATGACCCCTTAGGACATCATATTATCCTAAGGGGTCATATGGTGTTGTTAGGGGTCATATGCGGTCCTAAGGAACTACACATGTGATAGAACACCATATGACCCCTTAGGACACCATATGACCCATTAAGACATCATATGGTCCTAAGGGGTCATATGATGTCCTAAGGGGTCATATGGTGTTGTTAGGGGTCATATGAGGTCCTAAGGGGCCACACATGTGTTAGAACACCATATGGCCCCTTAGGACCTCATATGACCAATTAGGACATCATTTGGTCCTAAGGGGTCATATGGTTTCCTAAGGGGTCATATGGTGTCCTAAGGAGTCATGTCATGTACTAGGACATTAAAAGGGATCATATGGTGTTGTTAGGGGTCATATGGTATTGTTCAGGGCCATATGGGATCCTAAGGGGTCACACATGTTAGAACATCATATGACCCCTTATGATGCCATATGACCCCTTAGCACATCATATTGTGCTAAGGGGTCATGTTGTACATAGTAAGATGTTAAAAAGGGGTCATATAGTGTCCTAAGGAGTCAAATGGGGTCCTAAGGGGCCACACATATGTTAGAACACTATATGACCCCTTAGGACACCATATGACACCATATGACCTATTAGGACATCATATGGTCCTAAGGGGTCATATGGTTTCCTAAGGGGTCATATGATGTCGTTAGGGGTCATATGGGGTCCTAAGGGGCAGCACATGTGTTAGAACACTATATGACCCCTTAGGACATCATATTGTCCTAAGGAGTCATATGGTGTCCAAAGGGGTCATGTTGTGTACTATGATGTTAAAAAGGGTCATATGGTTCCCTAAGGGGTCATATGGTGTCCTAAGGGGTCAAATGGTGTCCTTAGAGATCATATGGAGTCCTAAGGGGCCACACATGTGTTAGGATACCATATGACCCCTTAGGACACCATACGAGAGAGAGGGGGGGGACATAAGAGATAAAGAGTAGAGAGGTAGGGAGGGAGAGAGGGAGAGAGGGAGAGGGAGGGAGAGAGAGAGAGAGAGAGAGAGAGAGAGAGAGAGAGAGAGAGAGAGAGAGAGAGAGAGAGAGAGAGAGAGAGAGAGAGAGAGAGAGAGAGAGAATACTATATATATATATTGGTATGAATTTATGTCAACATAACCTGCATGGGTTTTTAGGGCCAAAAACCATGATCGGGATTTTATATTTAAAAAACCTGTTTGCTCTTTTATTTTGAAAAACCCGATCATGTTTAATCTCATTAATAGCCTTGGATGACAAGGTTGAGGCTTGGGAGTTTGATTTCCCTCCATTTCCTCCTTTTTTACATGTTTTGTTTTATCAAATTGGTTTATCAAATTCCTTGTCATCAGGTTTACACCTCATCAACTGGGTATTTGTAAAATTACCACCATAATTTCACACATCTTCTAAGCTTTCTAACCATATAATTATTTCTATATTTGGACAACATTAACATATTAAAGTTTAATTTTTTTTACCAGTTTCTCCATAGTTCTCAGAGACATATGTGTAACCATTTTTTTAATAACTTTTGATCTACTTATCCAAAATTAAAATAAATTATATATTATTGTTGTGCACTTGATTCTTTACACTTTAAAAAAAATTGCATTTTTTATTATTTTGATGCAAGATATGCTTTGCGCACAAATAGGCATCTAGTTTTTAGGATGTGCCTGTTTCCAAAAATTATTAAAAAAAAATAATCAGAAAAAAATTACAAAAAAATACACAACTTCTAGTGCTCACTCTTTACTATCTTTCCATCAAAGGATTTGTCAAAATACTAGATCTAACTATGAATTTTTTGATGCGCACGCTACACACTATGTTATGTTTTTTAGAAAAAATAGGGAGCTATTTTTCGTGCGTGAAGGATTTGACCCTCTTAATCTTATCCATTTTTTTAAAACTTTAATAGTTTTGAAACTAGATTCAAATCACTACAATTCTTGTTGTTTTTGCATCTTCTAATTTTGAGTTCATGACTCTGAAATTGCTCTTCCAAGTTCAGGTTTACCCAATTTCAGAAAAAAAGTGTCCACTTATACCCTCCTTTTTGCACACCATCTTGGTGCACTTACCCATAAAATCTCACCATTATTAGAACAAAAAAATGAACAACATTAGGTGAACTACAGTAGAAGAGGCATCTCAAATTTAGATAGTGCAGTCCTCTTTGAACTCAATTTGGAATCTGTCACATTGACTTCGCACACTTCATCAACATATATTCACACATTATTTTTTTATCAATAACCACTACTAATTTTTCAAATGATTTGTTCATTATATATCACTTCCAATATCTTAAAATCTATTGCATGGACGTAATGTAATGTAATAAGTGAAACATGTGACAAGGCGTAGATCAAACCAATAACATAATACAACATCACCAAGATGGCTTGTAGATCAACCCAAATCAATGTCGGCCTCAACAAGATAATAGAATGCCTCCCAAACATGCTCCAAACCAAATAAAATAGGTCCTGACCAACCATAGTCATTAGATCATACTATACTAAGTTGTCATCATATAACAAATTGCTTATCCAAAGATTGATCCCAACACAAGCTAACATTCAGTACATAATATGGACCACCAAACATGATGCATAACCTATAAACACATGTCCTCCATTCATTCCTTAAGTAGCTAATCATAGAAAGTTGATGTACAAGTACTAGATCATTGATCTGACAAGCACTATGTAGAACAGATAGGTTGTATAGCAATAATAAGAAATGAATCATTAACCAAAACACTAACAAACTTGACACTCCTATCATAGGTTGAAGACCTCATATTTACCATGTACCCAAATCCACATAATCATATATGTCAATGTGAGATAATACAGTGAATTCATTTGTATGACCTAAAACTGTTCCTTTGTCAAACTAGTACTGAAAGATGAAACATACATAACTTTTTTGTAAGAAATAAAATTAATAGAAAACCTGATAGAATGCACAACATCCATCACCAAACCAAAATCTATATCCACACAATAAGATGATTCATCGTGATGAAATGCGGAGCAAATTAGTATCCCTTGAAGTCACAGAGAAACTCACTAATATGACACTTTGCCATTTTCTTCAAAACTCTGTCATGACAAAATCAAGGTTCAATATCAAACATGTAAACTCTAACCAAAAGCATCTCCATTATGAACAAAAGATATGCCATAATAAATTACACATACCATGAACTCCAGACTGATATGTTGTCTATTGATAGACCTTTGGATTGAATTTTGTAGCAATCACCAACTTACCAAAACATCTTCCAACATACTACCATCTGGAATACCCATAATGCTATGCAACATTACATATTTTTAGACATTAGTGTTGACATTAATGACAACATATATTTCCAATAAAATTTCAACAAATCAACTAGTCTCCAACAATCTCCCCCTTTGTCATTGATGAATACTATGTACATATCTACCAAAAATTTGTATACACTCCCCCTTATCTTATTTTTCCTCCTTTGACATCAAGGACAAAGGGAATATTGTTTACATCAAACAAAAATAGAATTGTAAAAAATCCTCCCAAATCCATGCACACATTTCAAGTTATTCCAACTTCATACCAAAAGAAATATAACCAAAACTTCTATCTTATCTATACCTTAGCAGCTCCTTTGGAAGGTAAGATACCTTTATATTGTACCTTCAACACAACAAGAATAGTTTCCTATGTAGCTATGGTTGAAGAAAGAACTATGTTCTAACATTCAAATTGTGGGAATAGATCCCTTGCTACCCCAATATCATCCAACTCCATCTTGTGTTCAACCTGCACCACATCACTCAAAATTATAGACAAGTTCGTGAACCCCGAATCAACAATCTCCCTTAATAAGTCAAATTGCTTCTTTATCTAATTCTTATATTCTTATATAAAATCTATCTGTATATAAATTTGACCAATATACACATAGAGAGATCTATCTATATCTTTCTCCAAGTCATATGCACTATTCATCTAAAAAAATTGTGACTGAATTAAGTCCATTTTTGCTTTGATATTCTTTGTGGAATCTGACCATTTCAAGCTATATTTATACAAATTTATAACTTCATCAAGACTAACTTTAAACTTCTTTAGATTATCCAGGAGAAATATGGGACCCAATTCCATCACAAAATATCTTTCCAAGTTGAATCCAACAAATCACACATGCTAACATATCATCCAAAGTCGACACTAAACATAATGTGTAGATAACTGATAAGGCTCAACAACTAGCCAACCAAAAACACCTTCCAATGAAAATCACTTAACATGGATCTCCACACACTATAGTGAGACCCATAACTACCATCTATCATATCTCCCAAATAATATTTGGACCAAAAAGTATGATGCAACAAGATAATCCAATTGAAAGCACAAAAAACTAAACATACCAAGCATCATCAATACAACTCACTTCCTGAACAGAAATACCACCATAGAATTGAACTAAAATACTTCACTGACCAACTAAACATGTCCACCAAGTTGCAACACAAGATTCCACATACCCGGAGGCCACCAAACACTTTTCAGACCAATTTGACAAACACTCTCATTACCAGAATATAACAACGAAAATCTCTTACAAGCTACAAAATAGACAACATGATGATACACCATATTCAGGACCTCAAAACATAACATTCACCATTTGGAGGTAAGCAAAAAAATCAACCACCAAAGCATTAAGTATTCTTTCCTACATATCAAAATCACCATATACTTCACAAACTCAACAACAACACTAGATAGAGAAACCTGTAACAATAAACAACCATATTTAGACCAAACTCTATCCGGAATACCAAGTTTGACATCAATGACAACACAACTTTGATATCAACAAACAACTTAGACTTTTGACATGCTATTTCTTGTAAATTTTATTTTTTGTTGTCTAATTGGGGATGATTCAGAGTGTTGGATCTATTTTTGGTTTCTACCATATTGACCCCAAAAGACTCCTATTTGTTCACCTTATTTGCTCTTCTTCCATTGTTCTCATAGTTCCATTATCTATACAAGATGAGGTCAAATCAATACAATTATACTTGATATACATGATTTATCAAAAGTGTATACTGACCCTAGTTAGTGGATCCCTTATGTGCTTTCTAATTATGTTTGTGACTATTGCCCTTGAGTTGTCATCGCTTGGGGGAATTTTCATTGCAACAACATGCTTGTCTTTTGGATGTATGTATACTACCTTAAATTTGTTGCTCCTAATAAGGCACATAAAATCACTTTAACATGGGGGCATACACTCCACTCATTGTTACACTTTGTGCACACACCACGAGACATGGTTTGTACACTTTTGATCGTACCATGATATGTTTGGTATATATTATAGTACCCATTTGTAGTTGATTAAATTCACTTATTCAGATTACTTTGCAAGACAAGCCTTCTGCTTTGTGATCTTTTGCATCGATTTTTCAATTCAATTTTTTTAAACCATGACTCATAGTAAGCATAAGCCTTACTAGGCCTATATAGTCATGCTTTCTTTTCTCTTCATGTGTTGCTCCTTTTATCTTGATATTAGATTGATAAGATCCTAAGTCCTTGGGAGATTGGTGTGTCTTGCCTCTTTAATTTCTTGATGAATTTTTTTCAATTCTACTCTATAATTTACTAGGAGTATGAATGTAGGCTCATATTCCCACTAAAATGGGGGCTAGATGTATTGTCGTAAATTGTATTCCTACACAATTTTGTCCTCACCTAGGCCTCACTTTTGTGTTCTAACCTCTTGTGCACTGATTCTATTTTGGTTTTTATCATACCCACCTAAATTTAGTACACTTTGTATATTTGTGTGGGACCCTATTCAAATTTTCATCCTAATTGGCAAGACCAAGACACTTTGGGTGCCATGATCCTCCAAAAGGGGCCCAAATTTGGACTCCACAGTAGTCACATTTCAGAGGCGAGACAAATTCTTGATGTCAGCCTTCCTCAAAATTTCAAACATATTTTATGTAGTTAGGTATAAAAGCACCCCTAACCCACCCATTTTGGGATATCTCTCTAAAAGTTTTCAATTGCCTTTTTGCAAATTTGAGCAAGCAACCAAATATCCTTGAGTAGTGAAGGGGAGGATAGAGTTTAGATTTCAAGCATTCATGATGGAATCCATGATCAATATTTTATGAAGACATCCTACATGACATTATCAACCTTGGTATGAAGACTTCAATGCAAGATTCATCAAGGTACCAAGTTCCAATTCAAGCATTTCAAATTCAGATCTAGCTTTTCTCTCAAAATGCAAGCTTTTCAACTCAACCAATTCCACTATCAAGTTCAATTTCAATTCAATGCAAGATTTAATCCCAAGCTCGGGGTTTTACTAAGGCAAACCTCATCAAAAACACCATTTTCCTTCTTTCTATGTGCAAGAAATAGACCCAGGAGCCACAGATGAAGATTCTGGCAGAGAAGACGATGACAATCAATTTTGTCTTTTGTATTAGCAAATGTCAGAGGACTAGGTCACCCAGTGCCAAACTATCCCAATAATTTTTGACAAACTTTTGGGAACATATTCTAAGTGACCTCCTAATTCCAAAAGGTTCCTATTTGTTTGCATCTAATATCAAGTCACCTAGTGCCACACGGTCTTGCAATTTCAGGATAAATTTGCTATCATAGGTTCTTCTTTATTTATTCTACTGAGACTTAGCTTTGTGTTTGCATTTTGTGTTTGTAACTTACTATTCCTTCTATTTTATGTCAATTCTCTATCGTTTATCGTAGATCTATCTTTCAAATTACACTATCTAAATTACATCTTCAAAAAAACAAAAGGAACAAAATTCAATCAGTATTCAACCCTCTTTTCAATATAATTGAGGTTGGATCTATTGAAGTCAAGCTCCTTTTAATGTTTTGTGTGGAAATAAGTGGATTTCCTAGTTTACATTGTTTAACTTGTGAAAGCCCCAACTCCATTTCCATACATTACAAATGGGAGGAAGCTTCATCACATTAGCATTAATTAATCTAAGCATTATACTATGTAATGATTTAGAAAGAGGAGTAAAATTATGACATGTAAATATTGATGATACAGGGGCCACACCTGAAGTTGTGGTTGTCACTTATGTATCAATGTGATTGGAAGAATTGATGTTGATCTTGATGAAATTATTTTTTTGTTTTTGAAAATTTTGAAATAATTGATGTTGAGTGCCCTCATTCTTATCAACCAGATCCATTAATGAGGAGGATTCAAATTGACTCACTTGAAGTTGATAATTATGAAGGATTTTCCAAAAATGTGTGTAAGATTGAAAATAAGAAATCATAAGCTTATCTCTCATATCTTTTTTCAAATTATTAATGAAAATCCTTTGAACTTCACCATCAAACACATGCCAAGCAATTTGTGAATGCAAATGATTGTATATACCAATGAAATTAGTCACTTTTTAAAAAAATATTTACAATGCATCAAATCAGTTATTTAATTAATTTGAGGACCAATATTATTCTGAAAATGTTGGATAAATCCATTAACCAATTGTTGAAAAGAATAAGTTGATCCACGAGGCAAGGAATAATACCATTTCATAGCCTTATCTGTAAAGGTAAAAATTATTCACATGAGTTTGGGGGTCACCTTTTCCATTGTATAGCTCCAAATGGGGAACACCATGTATTGAGGAATAATAACACATACAATGTCATCAGAGAGTGGGCTAGCCATATCACATATGGGAACATTAAATTTGGATTGGGTTAAAGAAGCCAATTATTGTTGTAAGGATGACACATTTTGAGCTAGCTTGTTTATAGTGGCTTTCATGGATGAATTGGAATTGGACATGTTGGATTGTGATGGAGGTGTAATGTTAGGATAAATAGGTGGAGCTTGAGAATATAGGAAGGTGGAACATTATGGTAGGTGCGTATAGAAGATGGTTGTGACAAAATGGAAGGGTAGTGGAAGGAGCTATGTAGAAGTATTGATTGTTAGAATTACCCCAATTACTGACATGTGTAAAATTAACATTTTGTGTGGATTCAACCATGATGGAATATGTATATGTAGGAACATTAGGCAAAGATGTAGCCATAGGAATGAAATTCTCAACTTGAGTTGTAGGATTGGAATGACCAAGAGCTTCGATGCAACTTTTCATTGGCATAACATTAGAGTCAACAATTTGAAAATATCTCATAAAACTTCCACACCAATTCATCACTTTGAATCATTCTCCTCAAGCCTTCAATCAAGGGGATTACCTCACTATTTGAGTATTCTTGACCCATCCATTGTTGAAGCTTATCCAACTCATGGTCAAGCTTCCCCAATTGGTCAATAGTTACTCGACTTAAAGTTTCATCCTCATCATAAAAAGTGAGAGGGGAATGGTTCCCCATGATTTTAGATATGTCTTGTTTAGGGATAGAGGATTCACCCAAGTTCCCATTGAATAGGTTATTCAACCTAGACTCATACCCCTTAGTATTTGAACTTTAGAAAGTCATAATTCTATAACTTCTAAACACACCGAGATATTAGATGGAGGTGAAAATAAAGCTAATGGTATGGATTTGTACTCACAATACCTCTCATACAATTGATAATACCAAAAAAACATATGATTAAACAATGCAATTTTTTAATAGAATGATTCATTAAGAAATATGCATTGAAGAAATGAATAATTAATGCTTCTAACTCTAAAATAATATGGCATAGAAATCAAATCTAAGAATATAAAGTAAGCAACCCACAAGTCAATTTTTTTAAAATATTTAGGGTTTTTATGAATTAGACCTCTAAATTTATGTAGTTTAATTTCATACATGGTGTATTTCAAAAAATGAATGCATAAAAATCAAATCTAAGATAAAAATCAGAATTAATACAAACACTATGTCAGGTTCACCAAAATGTAATGTGGTGAGATAGGTGTTCACAATCTTAGGCATGCAAACTAGGAACTATACCTATTTCATAGGGGCATTAGATTAGGGAGAGACAAGCTCAATAGATTTAACCTCAATTTGATTATGAAGAGGGTTAAATGTTGATTGGGCTCTACTCCCTTTTGTTTGAGTTGAAATGGATACTACAAAGGTGTAAAGTAAATGCTAGATCTAGAGCTAAGGATGGAAAATCGACATAAATTGACATGAACCAATAGTTTTAGATTTGATATGTAGATATAAACATACATCAATAATAAAGAAGATAAGTAGAACTTGTGACTAGAATTTGATCTTGAAAATCTAGGACAATGATGCTCTAAATGACATTGGAATTGTCAGAATGTTAGATGCAGATGAAAGTGAATTTTTAGGAACTGAAATGATACTCAGAATCTACCCTCAAAGTTACATCAAAAATTTGTTAGACATAGATGTGTGGGGTGACCCTGTCCTCCGCTTTTCATGCCTACAAAATCTAGATCCGATTGTCTCTATCTAGTCTACCTAATTCTGTAATTATAGCTTGTGAACCTATCACTTGCACATAGAAGAAGAGAAATTATGTTGGGGATAAGGGGTTTCCTAAATCAAACCCCAGGTTTAAAATTGAGATTAAAATATATTTAACTATAATTGATATGTAAAACGTGCCCTAAAAGGGTTATAAGCTAGATCCAAATTAAAATGCCAAATATTCGAATACGATACCTTGACAAATATTGCCTTGAAGTAGTCATGAAAAGGTTGATGTTATCTTGTAGGATATAAGATTTCTTCATGAATTCTTGATCATGGATGCCATCTTGAATGCATGAAGCTTGAATACTTGCCCTCTCTTTCAATGTCTTAAAAATGCTTGATTGCTTGCTCACTTGAATTGAATCAAATTAGGACTTAAATCATGTGGAGAGGATAGATGGACTTATTCAAATGAGGGGGTGTAATTCTCGCCAAAATAGCCTAGAGAAATACACCTAATCTATCTACATTGGAGACAAAAAAATTAAAACTCATTTACTAAGCAACACAAACATCTATAACATCCATCTAATGCATATCATATACATCATCTACTGATTGCATCATTATAAATTGCATCTTAATCTTAATTACTACATTACATAACACAATTTACGCAAGTGAAATAACATATCATATCATCTCTTCCCTAGGGTATCTCAATGCCACTACTTAAGAGTAACATTCTATAGACTAGGTTAATTTTAAGAACCAATACCAAATGTTACTATTTCTATATAATGCATCCATTCCAAGATCATAAAGCTAACACATATCCTTTCTAACATCATGATACTAATCTCATAAGCAATCCATTACATCCATTAAGACTAACTTAGAACTAGGAATCGTATGCATAACATTAGGAATACTTTCATATACAATTACATTAACATACATCCATGATATCTAATCAAAGTACATATTCCATCTAAAAATCATACATTAATTTCTTTAAACATACAATAGGACATTTCGTTTTACATACAATTTCCAAATCTTACAATGTCACATTACATAGATTTACTTAACAAGGTCCATGATCCTTTCCTTAATGCAATGCCATCATGAATACATGAGTAATAAAATACATAGAATCAACTGAAAGTCTTCTCACATAATGAAGTGTAATCGAATCCACATCCATGCACACAAATCCAATGAAGAATATCCCAATGGGAGAAGGCATCAAAACCACCCGACCATGTGGAACCAAATAGGAACCACCCCCATGCTAGGAGATGACATGGGGTTCCAACACTCACTCAAGACCTAGGTTGATACCTAACAACCATAGGACTCAACATAACACATATAAACTCAACATAACAATAATCACATAACATCACAAGGCTGAAATCAACAATAAACTCTTCCAGAGGCGTACAATAAATCATGGCATATGGTCATGGTCACATGTAGGAATGGAGTGTCATCACATGTTGTCCTCATATAGAAGGGAATATAGCCATCCTTACTAGTCACACTCCTACGTGATAGCCTCACAAAGAAGGTAAATATTCACCCATAGTATACATGTATGCTATCCTCACAAAGAAGAGAAATCCATACTCCTAATAGTCATACAAGCTACCCTCACAAAAGAAGGGTGAAAAAATTCCCTTAATAGACATGTGGAGCCATCTCAACCTATGTGAGTACAAGGGAGAATAGATTGCCATCTCATATGGCCCAACCAAATAGAATTATCTTATTAGATGAAACCCAAACCCAATCAATTATTAAATGTTATTACCAAATTACAAAAAAGAAAACTCTCATTGTGCCCTGGAGGTCTAGGTGCCAAGCAAACTAACTCACATGACCCCGGTCATCACAAGGAAGCCCACTCCCCCTAATCACATGCCAAGCCATAGGGTAACACATAAAATGACATCAAAACACATAAATAATTCTCACTAAAGACTTTCAAGAACACATAACATCACTGATCTGGGAACTCACACAATCCATACTAGGATTTGACAACACTAAAATTGACATTTTTGGGCCTTCCGGACTAGTTTAGCTCTCTTGATATGTGGGTTAGAACCCCTAGTATGTAGGGTAGCATTTCTGGTACATTGCATAGCATTTTTGGTTGATTGCACAATGTTCTGGGTCCATTGGTCAGTGTTTTGGGTCCATAGGTCAGCTTTCTCAGTCTGAAGGTTAGCTCTCACAGTCAATTTTTCAGCACTTTGGGTCTATATCATGGTGTTCCTAGTATGCATAGTGGTGTTACTAGTTATTATGGTGGCATTTCTGGTAGTTTTGGTGGCGTTTCTAGTAAAGTATGCAAAATTTCAAGTTTGAACGATCCTGAAGGTAAGGTGACTACTCCAATTGACTCAGGAGAAAAAAAATAACCTCAAGGGAATGACCAAGAGGCTGGATAAGCATTGGTAAGGGTGTACACATGGTTTACACATCAAATTTAACTTAGAAGAATAAGTTTGCAACTCAGTGCATAGTCCTAATGGCTAAATTTGCATTTTGAGAGTCTAAGTGCATGGGAGATAGCTCTAACTCTACATAGGCCAAATAGACTTAAAAAAAGAAACTCCATACACTCAAACACACTTGCAAAATGATTACAATAGATTGAAACATGTCATAGACAGTCACAGGGAGCTCCATGAGCTCTTACATAGTCACAGAAACACTCAAAACATAGAGAAACAACCCCCATTACAACCAGGAGTTCACAAGGAGTATAATACCCAAATAAACATTTAAATACCAAAAAAAACATTCTACAACCACATAGAAAATGTATATACATATATGCATTTATCCAGTGTTCACTACATAAACAAATCAACTCAAGAATCTCACTCAAACATAAGGAGCCAATCTATAATTCCCCCCTTTTCATTCATTTTGATTCTAAATAATTTAAACTCTAATGTCTTTATTTTCCCTATTTATTCAAAAATCACAAATAAATCATTTCATAGGAAGACACAGAGAAGACAAGAATTTTAGAAAACTAAACATGAAAGAAGAACTCCAACCTGGAGATTGCAAATATAAGGATGAAAATTGAAGAAGAGCTTCCAAAATCCAAATGCAAACCAAGATCCAAGCCAAAATAGCAAAGCTTCAATCAAAATCCTATCGACTAGTAACCCGACAGCCATCCAGAAATTTGAAATAAATAGAAAATACACAACAAACTATTCAAAAATCCTAGCCAATCAAAATAATCCAAAAATCAATATTTCTTACCTATCGTGTATAGTTCCAAGGTAAGAATATTTTATTATATTTTTTACTTATTATTCTAAATCCACCCAATCAATTAGGAGGGTAGGTAAAATTAACTTTATTTTATTTTTACACCTCCCATGCATAGTAAAAGCAATATAATAATATTATTACTTTTTAGGAGTGTAGAAATAGAAATAGGCTTTATACTTTTATAATTATTAATTAAACAAAGTCAACTTCATAACTATATCTAAAATAAATTAAATAAATCAATTAACAATAAAAAAATCAAAAGGATAAAATTAATTAAATAAAACAATAGTCAATAAATCAATTAAATAAATAACAATCAATTAAGTCCAAAATAAAACCAATTAATTTATAAATCAAACATTAATAAATTCAATAATAATAAATCAAATATCCATTAATTAATTGATTAATTATAACTTTAATAACTATTACTCAACATTAATTAATTAATTAGATAAACATTATGCAACCATAGGATAATTAATTCAATCCATGATAAATCATACACACACATAACCAACTACACATAGATAGAACGAGATGTCGACACAAGACTAGACAACACTTACACCCAACAAGACTGACAAGGTGAACATACATGATCATGAGTAGGTGAGGGAAAACCAAGTCATCTCCAACAATTGTCATTGGGATTAGGACACACTCAAACCTGTGAGACTAGGCGGAGTTGATGTCTAGTACCTGCAATCCTGCATCCACTGATAAATACAAAAAAACATATATATACAACATCATATTCGTAGGCAAGTGAAAGAGTCGCTACAACTTATCATGCTCACGATGAGTGATAAGGCATCGTCCTTTTCACGAAGACAGTCACCCAATACAAACACATCTTATAAAATTATCATCATGGAGTACGGTTAGTATCATCGTCATATATCATGAAATAATATAAATCACATAAGAATCTTGAATACATATAAGTCCATCAAGAAATACCATCCATCGAATAATCATAACATGTCATTCATCACATAGATCATCAAAATTCATCAATATATCATATGTCCATATAGCATTATAAATGTCTATTGCATAGGAATAAAGCCATAATCATCATAAGTCTAGATAAGTCTATTGAATCATGAATCAAAATGTAAATCGAGGAGGGACACTACATCCTCACCCCCTTTGCCTAGTCTTACTCTTGGAAGCCTGAGAATAGATAGGGGTACAATTCTCTCATCCGTGTTGCATTGTCCCATGTCGCTAAAGAATCATCACTTGGGTCCCATTGGACCCTTACTTGCTCCATGACCCGACCCCTGAGAGTCAGCCCTCGAAGCTAAAGAATGTGCATGGGCTCCAGAGAAAGTTGCCTATCCTCGACCTACAGTGCATGCCAATCCAAAACATGCGACATATCAGGATGATAAAGCCTAAAAAAAAACACATGAAATACATCATGGATACAGGACAAGCTAGGCAAAAAGGTAAGGCGATATGCTACAGGACCAATCCGCTCCAAAATCTCAAAAGGTCCTACAAATCGAGGTGCCAACTTAGAGACTTTTCCATAACAGATTGGACTCTTTCACAGACGCATTCTCAAAAACACCTTATCCTCAACCGCAAACTTCTTGTCCACATGGTGAGCATCTGCATATTTCTTGTGTCTATCCTATGTCACTGCCAAATGCTCTCTAATACGCATCACCTACTGCTCCATGTCCTATAACATCTTGAACCAAGTAGTACTTTGTCCTCCAATCTCTCCCAACTCAAGGGTGTACAACAAGTCCTACCATATAATGCCTGGAAAGGAGACATGCCAATCAAACTATGATACCTATTATTATAGGCAAACTCTACTAAATTAATATAATTCTCCCATCTAGACTACTAGTCCATGACATACATCCTCAACATATCCTCCAACACCTGATTCACCCTCTCTGTCTGACCATCTGTCTCTGGATGATATGTCGAACTAAAGTTCAATTGTGCTCCCAAATCATGCTGAAGAGCCATTGAGGTGAACACTGGATCATGATTTGAAATGATCCATCGAGGAATACCACACAACCTCAAAATCTACTCCATGAAAATACGAGACATTGACATTGTTGTATAGGATGATTTGATCAGTAAGAAATGTGCCACCTTGGTCAGCCTATCAACGATGACCATAATAGCATCATGCCGACGCAAAGACATAGGCAAACCAACAATGAAATCTATGGATATAATATCCCATTTCCACTTTGGAACCAGGTTCAATTGCAACAAACCTGTTGGATGCTAGTGCTTTTCCTTCACGTGCTGACATGCTAAGAAACATGCCACATAATCATCTTTGTCTCTCCTCATACCCGTCCAATGATACAACTATCGCAAATCTACATGCATCTTCTTGACACCTGGATGTGCCTATTGGCAATTGACACTCTATTGGTTGGTTTCACTATGTTGTCATTGATGGCAACATGATTTTGTGTTCCGACTTCATGTTTTGATTCTATGGTGTACTGACAGACACTTCACAAAATCTACACCGACAGGACAGAAGGATTTCTTTGGCCACTGACAATGCAGACCGACATGGTTTAGTAAAGGTTATCGATATTGGAGGCTGACACATCTTGGATCCAGTATCGGCCATTGATTTTAATTATTATGCATTTATGTTATCTGGCTGACATGTAATTTGATATTGTATATATCTTTGTAAGCTGACATAAGGCATGAAAATTTGTATAGGGTATATGCTAGGTCCCAGGGACAACTGAGAAGGGGAGGGTGAATCAGTTGTCTTAAAATATTAAACCAAAAATCACTTAATCAAATTATTGTTTAATACCGGTGAAACAGTCTGTGATACTGGTGAAACAAATTAACTGATAAATGCAATACCGGTAAACATTAATGCATGAAATCAAAAGACAAAGTCATCCACAACACATAACACCAATATTTGTACGTGGAAACCCTGTAAGGGGAAAAACCACGGTGGAAAACCTTACCCACAATCAGATGATACTACTGTGGATAGTAAGTGTACATAAATGGGGTCTGCACATGCAGAAAAGCCAACCGCCTAGAGCTCACTACTCAAACACAAATAGGAGTCACATTGACTACAATTGGATGGTTAAATCCAATAAGAATGTACTGCTTAAAATAGCATCTTCATATGCTAAATTCAGTACTGGTGTAATGCTGATATGCTTTCACAAAACCTTAGCTTTACCTTCAAATGATGTCTTCATGTATAGCTCTACTAGATCTCGCATATACCTTCACACACAACCTTCTTCGTATTCCACAATCGATCTTATATTTAAGATCTTACATTTATACCATAACCTAAGACCAATTATAGTAGGTCGACTCTACAAGATATTACAATAAAATCATTTTACAAATAATACAATATTGGATGCAATAATTGATTTAGCATGTCGGCTCAATGCATTTACAACATTAATCAATTATCTTCATAGTGTGCCATGCTGATTTGGAAGAGTTAAACCTGCCGGTGTAACCCTAGATAACCCTGGACCTATTTGCCGGTAAAAGCAAATATGCAAATATGAATAAATTGATAAACAACTTTCCAAGATATGATGTCCAAACAATGTCTTCGACATTACCAAGTATTTTCCATGCCATTCCAAGTACCAGTGATCACTGTATCCTGCCGGTGAACCATATACCAGTGACTGTGCATTAGTCACTTGCTTGTCGGTGAATGTTGCTAGATCTCCAATGTGCCAGAGTTGATAAGTGTTTAGTAGGTGTTGACATCAATGACAAAACCATACCAAAATACCAACAATCTCCCCCTTTGGCATTGATGGCAACACAAGATGGAAAAACCATCAAAGTGCCAAAACAGAAATGCCAAATACCAAAAACCAACAATCTCCCAAAAGATTATTACTAAGTTCAAAAACCAAAATAAACAATCTCTCCCCCTAGGAGTAACATGTATCTTTCTGTGTTTCTTTTTGTGTTTTTCCATACCAATCTCTCCCCCTTTGACATCAAATACCAAAGTTACAACAAAATACCATTTGTTAGTTTCATATACAAAATACCAACTAATTTCAATATACCAACTACTCCCCCTAAGAAGTAGCTTCCTCATCAAAGCCGGATTAAGAATATATCTCTATTAGTTCTATCAGTTGATGACAGACATCAATTCTCTAAGTATCTACTGGTGGGGGTATGACCCCAAGCTGTTCTCTTAGATTTTCAAAAGTCTCCTTAGGTAGAGGTTTAGTAAAAATATCTACAATCTACTCTTTAGTGTTCACATAAGCCAGTTTGACTTGTTTTGCTTCAACATTTTCTTTCAGAAAGTTTAGTTTGATAGAAACATGTTTAGTTTTAGAATGTAGTACCGGATTCTTGGATATATCAATTGCTGCAGTGTTATCACAATAGATAGTTATAGGTTCCTTGCAATTTACCTTTATGTCCTTTAACATTTGTTTAAGCCATAATACCTGTGTATAGTTTGTTGCTGCTGCAACATATTCTGATTTTGTTGTTGATAAAGCTGTGCAACTCTGTTTCTTGCTTAACCAAGAAATTAATCTACTTCCAAGGAAAAATGCTCCAACGGTGGTGCTTTTCCTGTCATCTACATCTCCTGCCCAATTTGCATCTGTATATGCACATAATTCAAAGTTGTCATCTCTAGGATACCATAATCCAAGATTTGTAGTGCCTTGTAAGTACCATAAAATCCTTTTTACTGCTGATTCATGATTTTCCCTAGGATTACTTTGAAATCTTGAAACAATACATACTCCATTCATAATATCTGGTCTTGTTTGTGTTAAATATAGTAAACCTCCTATCATAGATTTGTACCTGGTTGGATTAATAGGTGTTGATTCATCTCTTATTGATAATTTGTCATTTGTAGTCATAGGTGTACTTACCAGTTTAGAGTTTTCCATCCCAAATTTATTTAGTAGCTCTTTTAACTATTTTGATTGACTCAAGAATATACCACTGTCAGTCTGAGAAATCTGCAATCCTAAAAAGAATTTTACTTCTCCTATCATAGACATTTCAAATTCTTGCAGCATTTTGATAGAGAAATCTTTACATAATCCATCTTCTCCTCCAAAGATTATATCATCAACAAAAACTTCTATAACCAAGATATCATCATCAGTTACTTTATAGTATAAATTACTGTCTGCATTACCTTTAAAAAAACCAATCTCTAAAAGATATTTATCTAATCTTGCATACCAAGCTCTTGGAGCTTGCTTCAACCCATACAAAGCTTTCTTTAACCTACAAACCATATCTTTGTCTTATGTTAAAGAAAATCCATCAAGTTGTTCAATGTAAACCTCTTCTTCAAGAATTCCATTCAAAAATGCACATTTAATATCCATCTGATATACTTTATAGTTCTTATGAGCTGCAAAAGCCAAAAATAATCTCACTGCCTCAATTCTAGCTACTGATGCAAAGGTTTCATTGTAATCAATTCCTTCTTTTTGAGAATATCCCTTACACACTAGTCTTGCTTTATTTCTGATTATTTTACCATCTTCATTAAGTTTGTTTCTAAAGACCCATTTGGTTCCAATAACATTTTTATCTTTAGGCCAGGGAACTAATGTCCAAGTGTTATTCTTCTCAATTTGCTCTAATTCTTCTTCCATAGCTTTAATCCAAAATTTATCTTCACATGCCTCATTAATTGATGATGGTTCAATTTGAGAAATAAGACATACCTCTTCATTTGCTAATCTTCCTCTTGTCATAACTCCTCTATATTTGTTTGCAATTATCTGATCTTCTGAATGATTCAATCTTACATACTGGGGTGTCTTTGTTTGTTGTTGTTCCTCAGTTACTGTGGAATTTTTAGATGATACCGGTGTAACTGGATCTTCATTCTGTGCTGATGGGTTCAATGTAGATTCTGTTAGGGTTCCCATAGATACTGAGAGGGGGGGGTGAATCAGTATCTGACTGGTAATGAAATTTTCTTAAAACTGAATATGTAGAATATAAAGTAGCAGTATACCGATATGCAAGAATTAATGCAAATAACAGAATCAAAAGCATCCACATGAAAAGAACACCATAACACAAGATGTTTAACAAGGAAACCCCATGTGGGAAAAACCTCGGTGGGATTTGTGACCCACAATATTCACTTACTGGCCAATAAGAGAATATTACTTACAATAGGGGCCTGCACATGCAGGAAGGCCAACTGCCTAGAGCTCACTACTCAATAAGAAGTCACACTGACTTACAATGAGGATTTACACAAATCCAATATTCTGTACTGCTTTACAGTAGCATCTTCAATGCCAGATTCAGTACCGGTTCTTGCTTTGTTCTTTACATATACCCTTGACCTACAATTCGCACATTAGGTCTGCCTTATAATTTATTTATTGCTTTCTATCCATATCCTACAAATGCCTACAATGATCTCTTTTATATACAAGAGTCATTTTACAATTTGCCAAGTCGGCTTACAATGATAAACAAAATATTACATATCAAAAATCCTGTCGGCCTCTATGCCAGTATACATATTTCCTTCTGTGCCGGTGCCGGTGTAGATTGATTTTGTTGATGTCGGAGCACTGTTTTGTTTGAGTAATGCTTTGCTGGTACAATGTCTTGTCGGTGCCATAGGATTGCAAGGTTGCCTGTGTAATGCTTTGCCAGTATAATGTCTTGCCGGTGCCATAGGATTGCAAGGTTTCCATCAATGACAAAACCTTCAATCACACACAATGTCTCATTGGAGTGTCCATATGCCAACAATCTCCCCCTTTGGCATTGGTGGCAACACTCATGAGAAATTTTAGAAAGATATCCAAAAATGTGTATACCAAAAAATGTTACCAAAAATGTGAGAGCTCCCCCTGAGCATGTGATCCCTATGTTTTGAATTTTCTCATCTACTACTCCCCCTTTGGCATCAATGACAAAGGTTAGTAGATTTTGTAGTTGTACCAATTCATAACGTCAACCTTGTAGTTGGGTAGTTATTATCTGAAGAATATCTCCCAAAATTAAGTTTATACCATCCATAAACTTCTTGCTCTCCTTTATTGCTATCTCAGTTCTGTATACTGTACCGGTGAGATGCTGCAAGTGCTCTACCGGTGTTTTGCTACCCTGTGTTAGTGCCTCTGAGATTTCCTTACGCATAGATGCTAAATAGTCCAATCTTGGACTTAGTTTAGATCTCAAAAATTTTGCCTTGTTTATTATTTTCTCTTTTTCTCTTTCTAATTTGAGCAATTCTTTCTCAAAATTTGTTATCTTTTCCTCAAAAACTGATAATGTATCAAGTGAGTTAACAAAATTATCAGCAAGTTTATTGATCTCTTCTTGTACTTTGCTCATCTTTTTGTCTACATCCATGGTCAAAAAGTTTATCTTACAGGTGTCTTTGTACAGAGTTTTGTACTCTTTCAATAAATTGCACAGTTCCGGTAGAAGTGTGTCAAATTCCCTGTTAAACTTCTTTATTCCTTCCTCAAAGAATTTCTATTTCTCTTTTTCTACACTTTCCTTTACAGTTTCTACCTTTGTTTGCTCAAAATTTCTAGAAATATATTTACAAGGTGTATCCAACTAGCCTAAAGAATCTTTGTTGGCTATATTACAATTGGAAGCTATTGATTTCAAAACTGGAATTGAATCATCTATCGCTTTATAGGCTTGTGAGCTATAATCAGTTATTTTCTTGATAGATTCGAGCAATACCTCTATTACATTTGATGGTGACCCAATAAACTGAGTGCCGGTGGAAGTGACCATGCTGGTATTGACCTCTGGTAGGTTTGTTTGTGTCTGCATCTCTTTAAGCACAGTTTTTCCTGCATCATTTCTTACCGGTGGCATCTGTTCTGGAGCCTTTAGCTCTGTTGGTTGCTCTGTTTGTGTTCCAGATTCCATCTTTTTCTCTAAATCTGCTGCCGATTGCTCTTTGTTTCTTGTTGTCGGTTGCTCTTTGTTATCAGATTTATCTATGGTATCCTTATCTACCACTATGTTGATTTTTTGAGTATCAACATTCACAATATATAGGACTTCAGGATTAGGATTATTATCCTCTGTGTCCATGCTCTTAGCTGCCGGTTGATCTTCTGCAGTTGTTGTTTTTACCAGTGGAGTATTTAAAGGAGGTGGGGGTAAGTTGTCTCTAATCTTGATACTTGGTGGTCCACCAACTTTACCTTTTCCTTTGTCCTTTTGATATACCAGAATGGGCTTGGGATTCCTATATTCTTCTTGTTCTTCTTTTTCAACCAAGAATTTATCCCAACCATCTTCTGTTTCATTTGAAACTTAAGTAACTCTACCTGCCATTAGTGATATTTGTCGGTGTGCAGTGGAAAAAACTATTCGGTTGGCCTGAGCTATCAAATCATCAATTTCCTTAGGTGAGTTGACCGGGTATATTGCAAGTAATTTTTCTATTTTAATTTTCTTATCTAACTCAACTATTCCTTGCCTTCTGGCCTCGAGTCTTTTATATAATTCATCAGGAATTTCATTTAGGACTTGCATCAAATTTTTTTTATACATGTCCATGTGTAATATAACACTTTCCTCAACTTGTCCTTTCTCATCATCTGATAGGGTGTCATAGATTTTCCCTATGTTTTTCAATTTACCTTCCTCTGTGATCTCATTCAGTAATATGTCAAAAGGGGCCAAGTCAGTGTTTGTCTTCTTCTTCTTTTTGGGGGTCAACTTTTTCTTAGGTGTGGCTTTCTTGACTGGAGACCTTACAACTTGTTGCTTATGTCTTGTCCTTTTAGGTGAAGGAGTGGATACCGGTGAGGGGTCTCTTTTCCTAACAACTCTTTTGAAAGTTGCTGGCATATCTCCTTCTGAGGAGGTATCTACCGGTGATAGATGAGTTTCAGGCTGTTGGGCTGCCAATTCTTCTTCTGTTATGCCAGTTTTCTTTAATACATCGTCTTTTATGGCTTTTGCTTGCCTGGTTCCTTTCCTCACAGATGCCTCAACTTTCTTTACTCTCTTTTTAGATTGAATTTGACTTTCGATGGTCTCAACACTATCAAATACTTCTTCCTTTGGTTCATTGGGGGCTTCCAAAAGTGCTTTGGCATAAGTTTCCACTATGTGGTCATCTATTTCATACCCCATCTCTGTAACCCAGATTGTTCTTGGGATGACTGCTTCCATCCAGATCTCATCCTTTTTGATTACAAAGCATATATCATCCTTGTATTTGTTGACAATTTCCTCTGATAGTCTGATCCTCTTATTCATTTTGACCTTTAGTGCTTGAAAATACTCATTGATATTCTTTTCTTTGTTTTCACCCATGTTGTTGAATAAGTCAGACAATTGTTTTCCTACCGGTATGTCAAATCCAAAATCCTTGTTGCCTATACCGGGAGCCTGTTTGGTTATATGTAGCATTAAGAATACAAGTAAATTTCCAAATCTAAAGGTTCCTTTCTTATCCTTCTTGATTTTTGCCAAATTGTCAATTAACTCATCTTTTAACCATTCACAGATATCAATTTTCACATTGTCCTTAACCATGTCATAAGCACTCTTTATGCATAAACTGGAAACAGAGTTAAGCCTATTTGCATGAGTTGCTTTGTAACCTAGAATCATGCTAATGAATCTCACATTTGTATCGATCACATCATTAACCCTCAATGATCTTTTGTCGGATGTTGCACTAGTTAATTTCATTACTAGGTCATTAGAGACTTTCTTGGTTTTGTCGGATGTTGCACCAGTTAATTTCATTACTAGGTCATTAGAGACTTTCTTGGTTTTGTCGGGTCTGGTACCGGTGGAAGGTAACCCTATTACTACTTTCACATCTACCTTTGTAATTTTATGCACTGAGTCAAGCCAAAAGAATGAGCCATGTACCCTGCTAAGAACTATCCTAACCACTTCCTTGGGAAATTCAGGAATGTAGAGGATTTCAGTGAATCCTAGGGTTTCAACAATTTTATGTTCAGGTTTCACATTTTCGGCATTGTCACATATAACAGATTTATACATGTTTTTGATTTCTTCATCACCTAATTCCTCTATGTTGCAATGAATATACATTCTAGGGTCTTCTGCATAAACAACACCCTTTGGAATTTGGGAAAAAGCACCTGTGTAGTCATCTTTCTTAGCTACCTCGGGAACTAGCTGAAACACGGGCCTAGGTCATTTTATAACCTCGACTACTGTAGGGTTTGCTATGAATTCAGGTGTAGAGGAGGATGCCATGATGATAAATACCTTTTTCTGCCTTTGGATGGATTGATTGTTGAAGTGCTTTGCCTCTTTGCTCGAAATGCCTTAGCTCGGAAATCTTCGCGCTCTCTGAAAGTTTGAATTCACGGTGAAATGAAATGGAGCCAAAAACCTTATTTTATAAAGTCTTTTCTGCTACTTACCACATTAATTGTTTGCCGGCAATGTATTAACTCCACTTTATTTGCCGATAATGAAGGATTTTCAACTTGTTTTCTCTAACTGAGGAAATAATAGCACGTGTCATTAAATTGCCAAACCCTCAAGATAATTTTCTTCAATTTGATGAAGAACATCCTGCCGGTGGAGCATCATATTGTCCTGTCAGTGAAGCATTTGTTGGTTCTACCGGTGGAGGAGTAACCCCAATATTTAGATCACCTTTTCTAATCCATTGCTTTGAAAATTCTTGCTTAACCTCTTCAATCTTTTCTTTACCTTTCAAGCTAGTACTTTTGTTATCTACCGGTGTACCTTTACTTCTACATAATTTAGCAATATGACCAATCTTGTTACATGCATAACAAGTTACATTATTTTTCTGAATAGCTTTCCCATAACCTATGCTGGTTTGTGTTCTGCATTTATTTGATAAATGACCAAATCTTCCACAAACATAACATCTAACATTCATTCTGCAATTTTTAGAGTTATGACCAATTTTGTTGCATTTAGTGCATTGACCAGTGGGAGGATTGATGTTCTGATAATTCCTAGATCTACATTCATTTGCCCTATGACCATATTTATTACAGTTAAAGCATTTTCCATTGAATTTGTAAGTATTAGAGGGTCTTACCGGTTTGCTTTGATCCTGGGTATTTGCAGTACCGAAGCTTTCTGCAACTTCAAATCCAACTCCATAAGTGTCACCTTTGGGTATTTGATTCTTCAATAAGGTACCAAGTTCTTCTGAGCTTTTCTTGAATTTTTCTTTGTGTTGATTTGTAGTTTCCAATTCCCTTTCCAAGATCTCTTTTTGTCTCATTAGTTCATTCGAGTCATTTTGAGTATGCATCAGATCTATCTTCAACATATCATTTTCATAGCTAAGTCTTGTGTTCTCATTTGTTGCATCACTTAGTCTTCTGGTCAATTCTTCTTCATTCTTCATTCTGTCCTCAATCTCTTTGCAGAATCTCATAGTCATATCCTGCATTTCATTTTTTGTTGTCATGATCTCTTGTTTCAATTTGCTTATCATATCATTTAGTGATTCCTTTTCATCATTTTCATTTTGCAATTTTTCACAAAGTTCTCTTCTCTTGTTTCTTGTAATAGTAAGATTTTCTTGAAGTGCCTGAATAATGTCTTGAGCTTCTTTTAAATCATCTTCTAATTTGATATTTTTCAACTTCTCTGCATCATAGTCAGTAAGAGCTCCTTGAAGTTGCTTCATCAGATTTTCCATCTTTACCGGTGTCAAGATCTTCCTGAAGCTGTTAGGCTTCTGAAAATAGAGGACTAGGCTCTGATACCAATTGTTAGGGTTCCCACAGATACTGAGAGGGGGGGGTGAATTAGTATTTGACCGGTAATGAAATTTTCTTAAAACTGAATATGCAAAATATAAAGTAACAGTATACCGGTATGCAAGAATTAATGCAAATAACAGAATCCAAAGCATCCACATGAAAAGAACACCATAACACAAGATGTTTAATGAGGAAACCCGGTGTGGGAAAAACCTCGGTGGGATTTGTAACCCACAATATTCACTTACTGGCCAATAAGAGAATATTACTTACAATAGGGGCCTGCACATGCAGGAAGGCCAACTGCCTAGAGCTCACTGCTCAATAAGAAGTCACACTGACTTACAATGAGGATTTACACAAATCCAATATTCTGTACTACTTTACAGTAGCATCTTCAATGCCAAATTCAGTACCAGTTCTTGCTCTGTTCTTTACATATACCCTTGACCTACAATTCGCACATTAGGTATGCCTTATAATTTATTTATTGCTTTCTATCCATATCCTACAAATGCCTACAATGATCTCTTTTATATACAAGAGTCATTTTACAATTTGCCAAGTCAGCTTACAATGATAAACAAAATATTACACATCAAAAATCCTGTCGGCCTCTGTGTCGGTATACATATTTCCTTCTGTGCCGGTGTAGATTGATTTTGTTGATGTCGGAGCACTATTTTGTTTGAGTAATGCTTTGCCGGTATAATGTCTTGCCGGTGCCATAGGATTGCAAGGTTGCCTGTGTAATGCTTTGCCGGTATAATCTCTTGCCGGTGCCATAGGATTGCAAGGTTGCCTGTGTAATGCTTTTCCGGTATAATGTCTTGCCGGTGCCATAGGATTGCAAGGTTGCCATCAATGACAAAACCTTCAATCACACACAATGTCTCATTGGAGTGTCCATATGCCAACAGATTCATTTGATAGAATTTCTGTTGCCGGTTCATAATCCATATACCTTGAAGTTCCTCTGAATTGTTCATCAATCTTTACATTTGTGCTTTCAACAATTTTCTGCAATCTTTTGTTAAAACATCTATATGCTTTTCCCTTAGATGAATAACCAAGAAATATTCCTTCATCATTTCTAGGATCAAATTTTCCAATATACTCATCTCTTCTAATATAGCATTTGCTTCCAAAAATTCTAAAATATTTAAGAGTAGGAATAATACCAAACCATAGTTCATGAGGGGTCTTACCGGTTTCACCTTTGATGTGAATTTTGTTGAATGTATAGACCGCTGTGCTTACTGCCTCTCTCCAATATACATGTGGTAGGTTTGTTTCTGATAACATACTTCTTGTTACATCCAAGATAGTTCTATTTTTCCTTTCAACAACTCCATTTTGTTGTGGTGTTCGAGGTGCTGATAGTTGTCTCCTGATTCCATTCACTTCACAGAATGCATTGAATTTCTTAGATGTGAATTCACCTCCTTGATCTGATCTTAAATATTTGATTTTCTTACCAATTTCATTTTCAACCATTGCTTTGAATAGTTTAAACTTTCCAAGTGCTTCTGATTTTTCTCTGAGAAAAGTAACCCAGCACATTCTAGAATAGTCATCTATGATTAGCATGAAGTATCTATCACCTTGTAAGCTTTTAGTTCTAGTTGGACCACATAAATCAGTATGAATTAAATCAAGAGCATTGTTTGATTTCTCTAGAATACTTTTAAAACTAGCTCTAACCTATTTTCCGAATTGACATTCCTTACATATTGTGTTGTGAGGTTTGACAATTTTAGGTAAATCTCTAACTACCTTAGTAGTACTGATTTTTACCATGCAATCAAAATTTACATGACAAAGTCTCTTATGCCATAACCAGCTTTCATCAATGTGTGCAATCAAACATGTCTTTTCACTATTATTCAAATGAAAGATATTACCTCTAGTCTGATTTCTGGTTGCAATTTCTAAACCAGTTCTATTCATAAATTTGCATTTACCATTTTTGAACTGTAACTGAAATCCTTTCTCAACTAGTTGACCAACACTCAAAAGATTATGCTTTAAACCTTCAACATAGTAAACATTGTCAGTGTTGTGCTTACCATCAAGAGATATTGAACCCTTACCTTTAATTGAACAAGCTTTGTCATCACCAAATCTTACTAGACCTCCATTATATTCTTGAAAGTTCAAGAATTTACTCTTGTCACCAGTCATATGATGTGAACATCCTGAATCAATAATCCATTCATTCTTCACTTCAACTTTTGCTGCCAAGGCCTGTTCTACCGGTTGCACTGTAGGTGCCGGTTGGTCTTCTATTATAGCAACAAAAACCCATCCATTGTTTGTCGGATCCTCATCAGAATCATCAGTTACTCCTTCATCAGCAACATAACAAGATTTGTCCTTATTCTTCTTGAATCTGTATTTCTGATATTCAGGATTAGGCTTGTATGTCCTTCTAGCTTCTTCTCTTAACCTACCATGTCTATCAGGGCATCTTGAAGCCATATGACAAATCTTATTGCAGTTAAAACATTTAAAAGGTGCTTTACCTTCATACTTACTTCCAACTAGACCTTTAGGCATTTTTCTTGCAAATAGTGCTTCAAGTTCTTCAAGTTCTTCATTTTCTCTCTTGCTTTCTTCAAGTTCTCTTGCATAAAAAGATTTCCAATCAGATTTGTCAAATGATGATGCAAATGATGTTGATGCTTTGAAAGCTAGATCTATCTTTATAGTAGTAACAGGACCAAATTCCTCAATCTCAAAGGCTGATAGTTTTCCAATCAATGTATCCCTAGTTACTGATGTGTTAGGCATTGTTCTAAGTTCATTGATTGCAGTAACCTTCATTTTGTATGCCGGTGGTAATCCTCTTAAAACTTTTGAAACAATTTCATCTTCACTTAAGGTTCCTCCACAACATTTAATACCCAAAACAATTTCATTTACTCTTTCTATAAAAGAAGAAATTCTTTCATCTTCTTCCATTTTTAGACTTTCATACCTGACCCGGAAGCTTTCAAGTTTTGCAATTTTGACTGTGGAATCTCCTTCATTCAGTGTTTCCAAGTGATCCCATATAGCTTTAGCAGTAGACCTATCTGATAGTCCCATGATTTGTTGATCTGATAATGCACTCAGAAATGCTTCTCTTGCCTTGCAATCATTTTCTTCATCTTTAGTCAGATTTGGAGGTTTTGGTTGAGTTGTAGTAGGAGTAGTATATCCATTCTTTGTAACCTCCCAGATATCTTTTCCAATACAGTTCAGATGTGTCTCCATTCCGATCTTCCATATTCCATAGTTAGTTCCATCAAGTTTAGGATTGTCCTTCTTGAAATAGTTGCTAGACATTGGATCTCCTCTAGCTGTTAGGCTTCTGCAAAAAGAGGACTCAGCTCTGATACCAATTGTTAGGTCCTGGGGACAACTGAGAGGGGGGGGTTGAATCAGTTGTCTTAAAATATTAAACAAAAAATCACTTAATCAAATTACTATTTAATACCGGTGAAATAGTCTACGATACCGATGAATCAAAAGACAAAGTCATCCACAACACATAACACCAATATTTGTACGTGGAAACCCTGTAAGGGGAAAAACCACGGTGGGAAACCTTACCCACAATCAGATGATACTACTGTAGATAGTAAGTGTACATAAATGGGGTCTGCACATGTAGAAAGGCCAACCGCGTAGAGCTCACTACTCAAACACAAATAGGAGTCACACTGACTACAATTGGATGGTTAAATCCAATAAGAATGTACTGCTTAAAATAGCATCTTCACATGCTAAATTTAGTACTGGTGTAATGCTGATATGCTTTCACAAAACCTTAGCTTTACCTTCAAATGATGTCTTCATGTATAGCTCTACTAGATCTCACATATACCTTCACAAACAACATTCTTCGCATTCCACAATTGATCTTATATTTAAGATCTTACATTTATACCATAACCTAAGACCAATTATAGTAGGTCAGATCTACAAGATATTACAATAAAATCATTTTACAAATAATAGAATATTGGATGCAATAATCGATTTAGCATGTTGGCTCAATGCATTTACAACATTAATCAATTATCTTCATAGTGTGTCATGTTGATCTGGAAGAGTTAAACCTGCCAGTGTAACCCTAGATAACCCTGGACCTATTTGCTAGTAAAAGAAAATATGCAAATATGAATAAGCTGATAAACAACTTTCCAAGATACGATGTCCAAACAATGTCTTCGACATTACCAAGTATTTTCCATGCCATTCCAAGTGTCGGTGATCACTGTATCCTATCGGTGAACCATATACTGGTGACTGTGCATTAGTCACTTGCTTGCCAATGAATTTTGCTAGATCTCCAATGTGCCAGAGTTGATAAGTGTTTAGTAGGTGTTGACATCAATGACAAAACCATACCAAAATACCAACAGTATATAGGACAGTTTGATAGATCATTTTAATATATACAAGAGACAGTTATGTATATGTGAATGTAATATGCTGTGAAATATATCAGAGAGATCATATATGTGAGGAAATTATTGTAAGGGTTATTCTAGTAAAGGGTTTAGGGTTTCACACCAGAACACACAAATCTTAAACTAGAACTGTATTCTGGCATAGAAGATGTGATCTTAGCAGTTCACACTTCTCCATATTGTAGTCTGGAATTTTATGTAGTCAGTGAGGCTCCTTTTGTGATTGAGCAGTGTGCTCTAGGTTGTAAGCCTTCCTGCAAGTGCAGGCCCCTCATATTTTGTAATATCTCTTGATATGGTCAATGGATTGATATAATGGGTCACAAATCCCACCGTGATTTTTCCTCTTTAAGGTTTTCCACATATAAATCTATTTGTTATGATTTTCATTTATGTGATTAGCTTATTGGTTGCTTTACTTCTTTCAATTCTGTTTGTATTGGTATACCGGTTGGTGTATGCATGTTTTAAGAAGGCTAAAATTTACTATTCCATTATAACACTAATTCACCCCCCCCCCCTCTCAGTGTTATTGGTTTCCAACAATTGGTATCAAAGCCTTGTGCCTTGGAGGAAGTTTAACAGCTTGAGGAAGATCCTGAAACCAGAATCATTGAATATGGCTTTGGAGAAGCAACTTAAGATGGCACTTGAAGATTATGATGCTGAAAGGTTGAAGAACTTAAAGCTACAAGATGAATTGAGATTTGCAAAGGAAATCATTCTTGTCTTGCAAGAGAGGCTATCATCTATTCAAGCTAGGAGGAAGGAACTTTTGCAAAATCAGGATGATGAAGAGAAAAATGCACTTAAGGAAGAATGTAAAAAATTGAGTCAGTTGAACATGGTTATAAAAAATGAAATACAAATTATAACTATGAGGATGTTTAAGGAGATTGAGGATGGAAAGAAAAAGGAAGAAAATCTTGTTGTATCCCTAAAGAACAAATTTGAAGAACGTGGTAGGTTGGTTCATGAAAATGAAATGTTGAGAATTGATTTGGTACAATCCTAGAGTAATGAGCAAGAGCTTGAGAGACAAATGATAATTCTAAGAGAAGATTTAACTACTGCAAGTGAGTACAAAGAAAAATTCAAGATCAACTCGACACAGCTTGATGAGTTATTGAAGAGACAGAGACAAATTGGAGATTTGAGTGGACTTGGATTTGAGCAAGGACAGAGTTTGGGTACTGCTAATGAAGATCAAAGCCATAAGGCACCGGTAAGAAAATTTAATGCTTATAATTTCAATGGTAGATGTTTTGTTTGTAATAGATTTGGTCACATGGCTACGTAATCTAGAAACAAAGCAAATTAGAACCCTGATTCTGCTCCCGGTAAATGTTCTAAATGTAATAAGTTTGGTCATAAGACAAAAGATTGTAGAATGAATGTAAAATGCTATGCATGTGGAAAAATTGGACATATGGCTAATCAGTGCAGGTCAAGCAATTTCACCAGTTTTAGCAAAGCAATTCAAAAGAACAATGTTACATGTTATGCATGTAATGAGGTTGGACATATTGCTAAGTTCTGTAGAAGAAGAAATTCATCGGTTAGTAATGGAGGATCAAATGAGAAAGGAAAAGAGAAGGTTAGTGAAATCCAATAAGATCATACACCATATGACCCCTTAGGACACCATATGACCCCTAACGACACCATATGGTGTCATAAAGGGTCGTATGTTGTCCTTAGGGGTCATATGGTGTCTCATGACCCCTTAGGACACCATATGACCCATAATGACACAATTTTGTGTCTTAAGGGGTCATATGGTGTCCTAAGGGGTCATAGGACACAATATGACCCCTTAGGACACAATAGGACCCATAACAACCCAATATGGTGTCTTAAGGGGTCATATAGTGTCCTAAGGGGTTGTAGGACACAATATGATGCCTTAGGACACCATAGGACCCCTATAACACCATATGGTGTCATAAGGGATCATATAAACCATAACAATAATGTATAGAGTCATAAAGGGTCATATTGTGTCCTAAGGGGTCATACAGTGTCTTAAAGGGGTCATATGACACAATATGACCCATTAAGACATAATATGACCCATAACAATATAATTTGGTGTCTTAAGGGGTCATATGGTGTCCTAAGGGGTTGTAGGACACAATATGACCCCTTAGGATACCATAGGACCCATAACGACCCAATATGGTGTCTTAAGGGGTCATATGGTCTCCTAAGGGGTCGTAGGACACAATATGACCCCTTAGGACACCATATGACCCATAAAGACCCAATATAGTGTCATAAGGGGTCATATGGTGTCTTAAGGGGTCGTAGGACATAATATGACCCCTTAGGACACTATATGACCCGTAACGACACCATATGGTGTCATAAGGGGTCCTATGTTGTCCTTAGGGGTCATACGGTGTCCCATGATCCCTTAGGACACAATATGACCCCTTAGGACACCATATGACCCCTTAAGACACCAAATTGTGTTGTTAGGGGTCATATAGTGTCCTAAGGGTTCATGGGACACCATATGACCCCTAAGGACAACATACGACTCCTTATGACACCATATGGTGTCATTAGGGGTCATATAGTGTCCTAAGGGGTCATATTGTGTCCTACAACCCCTTAGGACACCATATGACCCCTTATGACATCATATTGGGTCTTTGTTGGTCCTATGGTGTCCCAAGTGGTCATGTTGTGTCCTATGACCCCTTAGGAGACCATATGACCCCTTAAGACACCATATTGGGTTGTTATGGGTCTTGTGATGTCTGAAGGGGTCATATTGTGTCCTATGACCCCTTAGGACACCATATGACCCCTTGAGACACCAAATTGTGTTGTTATGGGTCATATTGTGTCCTAATGGGTCATATTGTGTCATATGACCCCTTTAAGACATCATATGACCCCTTAGGACACAATATGACCCTTTACGACTCTATACAGTGTCGTTATAGGTCATATGACCCCTTATGACACAATATGGTGTCATAGGGGTCCTATGGTGTCCTAAGGCATCATATTGTGTCCTACAACCCCTTAGGACACCATATGACCCCTTAAGACACCATATTGGGTTTTTATGGGTCCTATTGTGTCCTAAGGGGTCATATTGTGTCCTATGACCCCTTAGGACACCATATGACCCCTTAAGACATAAAATTGTGTCATTATGGGTCATATGGTGTCCTAAGGGGTCATGAGACACCATATAACCCCTAAGGTCAACATACAACCCTTTATGATACCATATGGTGTTGTTAGGGGTCATATGGTGTCCTAAGGGATCATATGGTGTCTTAAGGGGTCATATTATGTCCTATGACCCCTTAGGATACCATATGACCCCTTATGACACCATATTGGGTCATTATGGGCCCTATGGTGTCATAAGGGGTCATATTGTGTCCTACGACCCCTTAGGACACCATATGACCCCTTAAGACACCATATTGGGTCGTTATGGGTCCTATGGTGTCCTAAGGGGTCATATTGTGTCCTACGACCCCTTAGGACACCATATGACCCCTTAAGACATCAAATTGTGTCGTTATGGGTGATATTGTGTCCTAATGGGTCATATTGTGTCATATGACCCCTTTAAGACACAATATGACCTCTTAGGACACAATATGACCCTTTACGACTCTATACGGTGTTGTTATGGGTCATATGACACCTTATGACACCATATGGTGTCGTTAGAGGTCCTATGCTATCCTAAGGGGTCATATTGTGTCTTACGACCCCTTAGTACACCATATGACCCCTCAAGACACCAAACTGGATTGTTATGGATCATATAGTGTCCTAAGGGGTCATGGGACACCATATGACCCCTAAGGACAACATACAACCCTTTATGACACCATATGGGGTCATTAGGGGTCATATGGTGTCCTAAGGGGTCATATTGTGTCCTATGATCCCTTAGGAACCATATGACCCCTTATGACACCATATTGGGGCGTTATGGGTCCTATGGTATCCTAAGGTGTCATATTGTGTCCTAAAACCCCTTAGGACACTATATGACCCCTTAAGACACCATATTGGGTCGTTATGGGTCCTATCATGTCGTAAAGGATCATATTGTGTCCTACGACCCCTTAGGACACCATATGACCCCTTAAGACACCAAATTATGTCATTCTAGATCATATTGTGTTCTAAGGGGTCATGGGACACCATATGACCCCTAAGAACAACATACAACCCCTTATGACACCATATGGTTTTGTTAGAGGTCATATTGTGTCTTACGACTCCTTAGGATACCATATGACCCCTTACGACACCATATGGTGTTGTTAGGGGTCCTATGGTGTCCTAAGGGGTCATATTGTGTCTTACAACCCCTTAGGACACCATATGACCCCTTAAGACACCATATTGGGTCATTATGGGTCCTATGGTGTCCTAAGGGGTCATATTGTGTCCTACAACGCCTTAGGATACCATATGACCCCTTAAGACACCATATTGGGTTGTTATGGGTCCTATGGTGACCTAAGGGGCCATATTGTGTCCTATGACCCCTTAGGACACCATATGACCCCTAATGACACAATTTGGTGTCTTAAGGGGTCATATGGTGTCTTAAGGGGTCATACTGTGTCCTATGACCCCTTAGGACACCATATGACCCCTTAAGACACCAAATTGTGTCATTGTCATATGGTGTTCTAAGGGGTCATGGGACACCATATGACCCCTAAGGATAATATACGAGCCCTTATGACACCATATTGTGTCCTACAACCCCTTAGGATATGATATGACCCCTTATGACACCATATTGGGTCGTTATGGGTCCTATGGTGTCTTAAGGGGTCATATTGTGTCCTACAACCCCTTAGGACACCATATGACCCCTTAAGACACCTTATTGGGTCATTATGGGTCCTATGGTGTCTTAAGGGGTCATATTGTGTCCTACAACCCCTTGAGACACCATATGACCCCTTAAGACACCAAATTGTGTCGTTATGGGTCATATTGTGTCATATGACCCCTTGGGACACAATATGACCCTTTACGACTCTATATGGTGTCATTATGTGTCATATGACCCCTTATGACACCATATGGTGTTGTTAGATGTCCTATGGTGTCCTAAGGGGTCGTATTGTGTTCTACGACCTATTCGGATAGCCTATGACCCCTTAAGACACCATATTGGGTCGTTATGGGTCCTATGGTGTCCTAAGGGGTCATACTGTGTCGTACGACCCCTTAGGACACCATATGACCTTATAAGACACCAAATTATGTCATTATGGGTCATATGGTTTCCTAAGGGGTCATGGGATACCATATGACCCCTAAGGACAACATACGACCCCTTATGACACCATATGGTGTCGTTAGGGGTCATATTGTGTCTTACGACTCCTTAAGACACCATATGACCCCTTATGACACCATATTGGGTCGTTATGGGTCCTATGGTGTCCTAAGGGGTCATATTGTGTTCTACAATCCCTTAGGACACCATATGACCCCTTAAGACACCATATTGGGTCATTATGGGTCCTATGGTGTCCTAAGGGGTCATATTGTGTCCTACGACCCCTTGGGACACCATATGACCCCTTAAGACACTAAATTGTGTCGTTATGGGTCATATTGTGTCCTAAGGGGTCATATTGTGTCATATGACTCCTTTAAGACACCATATGACCCCTTAGGACACAATATGGCCCTTTATGACTCTATATGGTATCGTTATGAGCCATATGAACCCTTATGACACCATATGGTGTCGTTAGGGGTCCTATGGTGTCCTAAGGGGTCATATTGTGTCCTACGACCCCTTAGGACACCATATGACCCCTTAAGACACCATATTGTGTCTCTCTCTCTCTATATATATATATATCTCACCACTCCCCCCTCTCTCCCCTAATCTCTATCTCCCCCTCTCCCCTAATCTCTCTCTCTCCCCCTCCCCTGATCTCTCTCTCTCTCTCTCTCTCTCTCTCTCTCTCTCTCTCTCTCTCTCTCTCTCTCTCTCTCTCTCTCTCTCTCTCTCTCTCTCTCACAAATATGAGTAATAAAATCGGATTTTATCAAATATCCAATTTCTATCATTGCCATTAATGTGGCAACAGTAAAAAAAAGGTGGCAACGGGAAATTTTTTTTGGGACCACCCGATTTTATCGGATATCCGATTTTTGTAAATAAAAAAGAGCCTTGTGGGCCATTTTGTGGATTCCAATGGCCCACAATCTGCATATTCCATTTTCTATCGACGATCACGGGTTTTCATACAGGTTGGGACAAATTTTTGCTTTTGAGGGATTCTTAAAGTCAATTCTTACATTGTCAATCATTTAGGAGCATCTTTGTGGAGGTAAATGGGGAGTAGTAGTCGTTGGAAGTCTAAACACAAAAGAAAACTTTCAAATGACCAAATTGAAGTGTATAGAGAAAGAGATAGAGAAGGTCATAGGAGGAGAAGACAAGGTATGTTGAATATTGCTAATGTTACTTCAAGTGAAGATGAAATTGAATTTGAAAATGTGTCACAAGTTATTGAAAATGAAAATGTAGATTTTGAAAATGTTGAAAATGTTGAAAGTGATAATGAAAATGTTCAACATGTGGAAAATTTTGACATTGGAGGTGAACATGTGGAAAATTTTGACATTGGAGGTGAAAATGTGGAAAACTTTGACATTGAAGGTAGAATTGCTCAACCAAGTGAACAATATGTAACACCTAATTACTTTAGAATTGAAGACCCTCTCATGGATGAAAGACAAATTCCAAATCCAAGACATTCAAGAACACCAAAATGGTTACTTGAAATTGATGAGAACATTATTGCAAATCTTGAAGGCAAGAGGTCAACAAGAACCATTCGGTTGTGGGCTACACAACTTTTCGACCAAAATTTTAGCAATAAGACATTGACCGAGCAATGCCAACTCTTTGTTCAATTGCTAAAGATGATAAAAATGAGACCATTGCTAAACAAATTGAAGATTCGTATGAACAAGAAGATGGAGAGAAATTATATTATTGCCAAAAATCTATTTGACGCTCTCAATTCTATTGGAAATAATACCAAAGAAAGAGATAAGAGAGCTGCTTGAAGAGTGATTACAACCTCCTTAGTAAGCCATCAATTGAGGAAGGCTCATCAAATGAGACAAACTTATGTTGATTTTAACATAAACCGTAAAGCTTTGGATAGAGCACTTTCACAAAGACAAAGACTTGACGATCCACTTCAACAAGATACATGGGATTTTGGTGGGAGGCTTCCATGTGTTGATAGAAAGTTGACTGACAATGTGAAGGAGGAGATTCAACAATTTTGGCACTCTAATTCTAGAGTGTCACCCAATGTAAAGGATGTTTTGAAATTAAGAATTGACAACCGAGACCACACACCGCATCACAAACATTTATTGGAATCAAGCCAAACAATGTTGTACAAAATTTTTTGTGAAGTAAATCCAACTTTGCAAATATCACAAAGGGCCTTTGAATCTTTGAAGCCATTTTATTGTGTTCCTCTTAAGTTTCGTAATACTTTTTGTTGCAAGTACCATGTGGAGTTTTCAATGTACCATGAACTTTTATGTCATATTCGTTCTACGATGCATACTAATATCTAACTTCTTTATCTCAAACAATATCCTTGTCAAATGATGACATGGAAAGTTCACTTGAGTATGACCGTCTATCAAATCTTGTACAACCAAGACATGTTTTTGCAGTTGTTGCACAACAAGAGAATGAAGAGAGATCAAAATATTGGTTGGCACGATGTGTACAGGGAAAACAAAAGATAACACAACCAGTGACAGATGATGACGGGTTCACATATCCTATAGGTTCAGTTGTTGTTGTGGGAACTTGGTTGCGAACATACATGATTAGAAAGAATGGCATACCTACATTTGAAGACAATGAGAGACACAAAACCATTATAATGTATTCACACCTTATTATAGCTACAATTGTCAAGTTGTTAAAGCATCAAGCAAACCCAAAGACCTAAGAGCTATGGACAGTGACTACTGCTGATCATGAAGCAATACTGGATACTCTTAAGCAAAGAGATGATCCTTCAGACATACTTGAGTAGTAGGTCTTTAATGGTGCCTTATTTTTTTTATCATGCATTTCATTTCAAACAATGATCATTAAACCTTAATGTTCAAGTTTGTTACGTGTATATTAAGGACGTGTTCAAAATGCAGGTCTATTGATGAATATTTTTGTTGGCAACACAGTTTTTGCACGCACATAGCAGGTACACTCGATATAATTGGAAGGGACGTATTTTTGCAACATGACTTATTATCATGCATTTGATGAGCTTTATAATTTTTGTTATTAGACAACACTATTTGACAATTTTTGATGATATAATTATCGCAAAACCTTTATGCTCATGCAGGTCTTTTTTGATGATATACAACAGTATCACATTATGATTTTTGTGTCAACATAGTGGGTTATGTTGATATAATTCGAAGGGACGTATTTTTATGGTATATAATCATACATTTTCATTTATTATCATGCATTTCAGTTGAAGTAATTATCATAAAGCCTTTATGTTCATCCATGCATTTTATGTGTAGACTAACAATTCTTAAAAATATAGGTTAATGCTAGATCATTCGCCGTTGACAAGACCCTCTTTTGGTGATGGTGCATATTACTTTGTGCATAAACAATAAGTCAAGTGAATGTATTTCTATTTAGAAATGACCATATCTACCATCATCTTCAACCATGCAGAGAAATGCAGTGAGAAGGGCTTTAATCAACATGCGTCTTTCTTCAAAGTTATGCTTGTATACTTTGCAGAGAAACTGGTAAGTTTCGTAATTATACAATCTTGTATGTCTTAAAAATATTTCAAATGATCTATTTATAATTTGACAAAATAATTTGTATTAAGTGTTATAATTTGTTTCTTGTAGCACATTCATTCCACATAAAAAGGTTACTTATTTTGGTCTTCATTTATATGCAGACATTGTTGTACGTAAGCTTTTATCTTAGGACATGAGGATGTCTGATGCAGATGAAGTGGGATGTTGTATTTGTATATGGATGTAAATTGATGTAATTTTTTTATGAAGATATACAATGTCCATGAGCAAATTGGTTTAGTTATATTGATGATATACAATGTATTTGTACATGAGTACATTGGTGTAGTTGTATTGATAATGAAAAAAAATCATGCTTGCATATCCCTTCATGGGTGTCACATGTAAGTGTAATGGTAATTATGTGTATACAATACATGGAAATATTGACGATCATTATGTGTCTACAGTGCAATGCTTGTTTATCTATATTTTTCATTGAATGAGACTGACGATTTTTTTGCCAACTTTGCAAAAAATGTTGCCCTAATAAAACCTAAGGGAAACTTGAAAAACTGAGAAAGGATTTTGTAAGGACCCCTCTCATGGACCTGTAGGTTCAAATGGATCATTTTCTGGTGCCACGGATTCCGAGTTAGAGCCCATCAAAGTTTAACAATTTTTAGCACTTAGGGTGCTCAAGGGACGATGTCGGTAGGGTATGATCCCAAGCGTTTGACCAAGTGGGGGGGGGGAAATAGGAGCATGTATAGGGTAATAATGCCTAACTAGACATGTTGGAGCTAACGATTCATTATCACGATGAGTAGAATGAGAAATTGGCCACGTGACAACATTCGATTGAATGAGACTGATGATTTTTTTGCCAACTGAAAAAATGCTGCCCTAATAAAACCATACGGAAAATTGAAAAACCGAGATAGGCTTTTGTAGGGAACCCTCTCATGGACCCGTAGGTTCAAATGGATCATTTGCAGGTGCCATGGATTTTGAGTTAGGGCCTGTCAAAGTTTGACAATTTTTAGGACTTAGGGTGCTCAAGGGATGATGTCGGTAGGGTATGACCTCGAGCGTTCGATCGAGTGGGGGGGGGGAAATAGGAGCATACATAGGGTAATAACTCCTAAATGGACTTGTCAGAGCTGATGGTTCATTATCATGATGAGTAGAATGAGAAATTGGCCATGTGACAACATTCGATTGAATGAGACTGACGATTTTTTCACCAACCAAAAAAATGCTGCCCTAATGAAACCATAGGGAAACATGAAAAACCAAGATAGGCTTTTGTAGGGACCCCTCTCATGGACCCATAGGTTCAATTGGATCACTTGCAGGTGGCATGAATTTTGAGTTAGGGCCCGTCAAAGTTTGACAATTTTATCACTTAGGGTGCTCAAGGGACGACGTCGGTAGGGTATGACCCTGAGCGTTCAACCGAGTGGGGGGGAAAATAGAAGCATGCATATGGTAATAATGCCTAACTGGACATGTCAGAGCTGACGGTTCATTATCACGATGAGCAGAATTAGAAATTGACCACGTGACAACATTCGATTGAATGAGGCTGACGATTTTTTCGCCAACCAAAAAAATGCTGCCCATCGATTGAACGAGGCTAACAATTTTTTTGCCAACCAAAAAAATGCTGCCCTAATTTTGTAGGGACCCCTCTCGTGGACCCATAGGTTCAAATGGATCATTCGCAGGTGCCACGAATTCTGAGTTAGGGTCCGTCAAAGTTTGACAATTTTTAACACTTGGGGTGCTCAAGGGACCATTCACAGGTGTCGATAGGGTATGACCCCAAGCGTTTGACCGAGTGGGAGGCCAAAATAGGAGAATGCATAGGGTAATAATGAATTGTATCAATTATTGTTCATTAAATGAATTATATTGTACTGTTCATTAAATGAATTGTATTGTTCGTGAATTGTATTGTTCATTAAATGAATTGTATTGTTCACTATACAAACAACACTTACGATGAAATGAAATGAATTGTATTGTTCATTAAATAACCATTATTAACCATTGTTAATTATTGGAATGAAGATTAAATATTTCCATGATAACACCATGCATAGATGAGCAACAATTTATATGATCAAATATCAACTTCTGTATATATGAAAATATCAAATGATTACAAATGTATGTCCATACACAAATATGGCATAAACGCCAACTCAAACAAAATGTATGTCTATATACATGAATGTATGTCCATATACAAAATATACATGCCAATTAGACATGTAAGCATCCCAAAACTATCTATAACATCATAAGCTGCTGATGGATCATCAAAATCAGTCATTTTCGCAATATTGCTTGGCTCTAAAGGATCCTGCACAAGAAAAAACAAACCACAATTAATATTAGTTATATTATATAACTCACATTCGAAAAGTTAACATAAAAATGAACTATAATTGAACTATTCTTGTTTACCTCATCTCCAGGTTTTCTCTTCGGCTTTGTAGGACTCTTCATGTATGTCTTTGGCAGAGGAGGTATGTTTTCAATATTTTCATACACAACCTACATGTGTTCACAAACATGACATTAATACAAGTTAGCATATAATTGTCACTAATAATAATAAATTATATCTACTAAACACAAAATAAAATAAACACACATGTACTCAAGGCATCTCTTCTTCTTCTTCATCTTCAGGTATACTGGGTGTAGTCAACAAGGATGTGAAGCCAAGAATTCTCTGTACATATACACAACAAGTATATGAAACTATCAATCTATGTCTAGATGTGTATAATCACTATAAGTTATTTAAACTATTCATTCAATCATATTTGCATTCAATTGCCTTTCCCTTGTCTCCAACTACACTACTAGATCCTAAATCACACTGCCCCACACTCATGCTGCTTGTTCCCTACAAGAGTAAAATAAGATATACATGCAAGTTACTACATAATCTAATTAATACCAATATAAATGATGAGCATGTATGTACAATAAAATATGTACCGTCAAGCTATCAAGGCCAAATGAAATGGCCGTCAAGGTGCCCTCCTGAATCTGTGTCAACTCCTCCTCGGTCATCAACTGTTAAATAGACCATGTAAATAAAAATTAGTACTTAATATTATCTAGATTATAAATATTCATTTAAAATATAGCATGAACTGTTAAAATAAAAATCTTACCACTACATCATCAATGTATGATGACGGTGCCTCCTCGCCTCTAGCATGCAAGGACTCCCCAGGGTATCCTCCAATCTATGTCATAACATCTGGTGCATCCTGCATCTCATGCACCTCATAATCTGTACTGTCCGTAGGAGGATCAACATGTTGTCGAACTAGACCCAAGCACGCGTGCCCACACATGACACAACTATGGGGCACACAAATGTGTGGAGCCGAGGATGATGTGTCAGTGCCACCAGATGCACCACTACCATCAAAAGTAGGCTGAGCTACTAACCTAGCCTGAGAAACCAAAAGGCTACTCAAAGAGTGAATAGCCGATATGGTCCATGATGTTGACTCACAAATGATATATGGATGCTGCACTGGAGGTGGGGGATCAACAAGAGGAGGGGGGACATATGGGCCCTGAACTACTTTGACTGCCCCAGGTCTATTTTGGGGCATACCTAAACCCACACCCTGGAAAGGTTGGATGTCAAAGTAGTTCACATGTTTTCCTAAAACAAACTCAGCATACAATTTTTTTATGAAGTAGAAGGGGACATCAAGATTGTTGTTGGGTGGTTTTTCAAAAACCATCCACCAACGATCCCAAAAATTCTTCACAATACCATCATTTGTACACCATTTAATAGAAAGTTTTGTTTTTTTGGGGTCTATGGGTTGACCAGTGCGGGGATTCACAAACAATGAGACGATATCGACTTTGGATATCTTGAGATCCTTGATCTCCTTATAGGACAAGCCATCTGCATATTGTTCCCTCATAGAATCTCACCACAAAATGGTGGCATTATGCTCCTCAGTCATGGTTTCCATACTCTTTATGATCGACGTGACAGGATCAAACATTGGGTTTAGGTGAGGGATCCTACGATATACATCTGCAATCCCCCTCAATTCATTCAAATTTTGTGTAATTAAATCTTGAATTGAGGGGGGGTTTGGCAAAGGAGGCTTTGGTTGTTGCAGTTGTGGTTGATCAATGTTTTCACTATTATCCTCCATTTTTAACCTAATTGAATGTAAACAATTGAATTTAGTTAAGAAATTTAAATAATTTTGTATTTGATTTCAAAAAACCTAGTTTTCATGAAAAACCCATATTTTCAATGAAAAAACAAATAAACATTAAAAAAATACAAAAATTGAATGAAAATGATTGAAAACAATAAAAATCTTACCTTTCAATGTATTTTTTAGCAATTTTTGGGCGAAAAATTGGATATCAGATTCCAAAAGATCGTGTAGCCCATGGGTTAAAAATAACTCATGAGCTATCAGAGTCGAAATATATTGTCTCAGAAAATCAGATATCCGATTTTTATACTTCAATTATTTTAAAATAACATTATATTATATAATACGTATTATATAATAATATAATAATACGTGTTATATAATATATTATAGTATAGTATATAATATAATAATATATTATATAACATGTATTATATAATATAATATAATATAATAATATATTATATATTATATAATATGTAATATTATAATATATTATTATATTACATTATATATTATATAATTTTTTTTTTAATTTAAAATTACAAATAAAAATCGGATATCCAATTTGCTTAGGTGTTTACCATGCCAACATGTACTGACACCCAGGCCAAGCAAAAAGTCAACACGGATTTTCGCATTTTTAGGCGAGTGGAGAAAGCTATTTTTTCACATCGCCACTTTTAGGCCCCCATGATCCTGCACTAACCCATTTCATATATGTAGTCAGTGAGGCTCCTTTGTGATGAGTAGTGTGCTCTAGGCAGCATGCCTTCCTGCATGTGCAGGCCCCTCATGTAATATTTATTCATTTGGCCAGTGGATAGATATTGTGGGTCACCAATCCCACCATGGTTTTTCCTCTTTGAGGTTTTCCACGTATAAATCTTTGTGTTATGGTGTTGATTCTTGTGGTTGCATTGCTATTACTTGTTGTTACTTTCTTTTATGCATATTGGTTAATAAGTGGATTTGATAATAAGGCTAAAAATATTCTAACCAGCATAACACTAATTCACCCCCCCTCTCAGTGTTTTTGGATCCCAACAGTATCTCACCTCAAAATCATACTCACATAAGAACTTCATCCAGTGTCATTGTCTAGCATTCAAATTCGGCTGTCTGAAAATGTACTGCAAGCTACGATGATCATTGTGCAACTCGAATCGATGCCCAAGAAGAAAGTGCCTCCAATGAACCAAAGAATGCACCATAGCCGCAAGCTCTAAATCATGAGTAGGATAATTCAACTTATGATCTTTAAGCTTGCATGACTCATATGCTATCACTTTTCCATCCTGCATAAGAACTACTCCAAGACCCTCCAAGGATGCATCTGTGCACACCACGAAATCACCTAAAGGATTTGGTACTTCAAGAATAGGTGCACTAGTCAGACGCTCCTTAAGGATCCTGAAAGTTGTCTCACATTGATCTGACCATACAAATGTCTTCCCTTTCCTCTGAAGAGAAGTGATGGGATGAGCTCATCACTTAAACTCCTCAGTGGTCATCTGATAAGGAGCCTTCGATATGGGCTCTGCACCTAGAACCAAATCTATTCAAAAACCGATGTCACACTTCGATGGCAAACCTAGAATCTCACTAAGAAAGAGATCTGCAAACTCCCGAAGAATGGGATGCTGACAAAGGAGATCATCACGATTTCCTTCCTCATCCAACTCATTCACTCTAACTACAAATAACTGACATCCTCTTCGTGCACACCACTTCAGCTACATAGTGGAAATCATGCGAAGGGAAATAGGTCTCTGAGCACCTACTATCTCCACACTCTCCCCACTATCATCCAAACATTGCACTCTCTTTCCATAACAATCAACACTATCCTAATGAGACTCAAGCCAATCCATACCAAGCACAACTCCATAAGAACCCAAGGAAAGAACACAAAGATCTACTAAAGTGGTACAAACTCCCAAATCCAACTCACAACCATGCACCCTAGAATCAACTACCACCTTGGACCCCATAGCAGGCTCAACTTGCCACCTATCACCTTGCTTTTCCACAACAAGTCTGCATCTCTCTAATACTGAAGGAGAAATGAAAGAATGAGCACTTGAATCAAATAGCACAGAGAAAGAGATACCACCTATCTCACATGTAGTCTCAACAACTGTAGCCTGGTGCTCGGCCTGACAATTATCAACCGCCACAAACACTCGATGAGATCTCCCCGTGTTGCCTATTGTAGGCTCAGAAGCTACTGGGCTCTATCCTGACATCTATGTGGATCTCTGTGGGAAATGAGATGCATAATGACCAAGTTTCCCACAAGTGAAGCAACTCCCTCTAGTGAATCCCTGAGTCTCTAGAGGTGCACTAGACTGCTGAACATTGCCTCTACTCGACTGCTGAAAACTATGAGATAGCTGAGAAGGAGTTGATCATCTATCACTCTACCTACTACAATCTCTATCCTATCGAATTCTTGAACCATGCACAAAATTCTGATTTCGAGGATACTTCTTCCGATAGCACGGTTGTGCACTACTCACAACTGAGAATGGAGTACTAAATGACTGCACACTTGACGCATGTCCTGATGCTAAAGTTAGGTTCTCCTTTTCCAACCATGCCTTCTCTACAACTACCTCTAATGAATTAGGCTCATGCATCTGAACCTCATCGTTGATGCGGTCACCGAGACCTCTAACAAAGTGTTGAATCAACATCGTCTCATCATCATCTATCCTGGCATACTGCTTGAGCTCAAATAACCTCCGCTCGTACTACTCAACTGACATACCCCATTGCCTCAAATCATGAAACTCATCAGCCTTCCTTTGCCTCTAGTGATCTAATAGAAATTGAAGACACAGAAACACTCCAAAAACATCTCCCATGAAACAGTCGCAATATCAATATGCAGCTTACACTCCTCTATCTCCCACCATGTCGATGCAAAATCATGAAGATGCATGATCACACATCCCGCCTTGGTGTTACTAGTATATGGGTACATAGAAAAACACCTATTCAAATCTAGCAAACATGTCCCCACCTCCATGCCACTGTTGAGACCATCGAAGGTAGGAGGACAAGCTCGCAAGAGATCTCTCATGTGGTTAGTTGCACTAGCATCTGGATCCAACTACACTCTCCTTGATGGTGAGAGTGAACTCTCTCTCTCTCTCTCAATGAGAATGATGAGACTCCTCCTGATGATTCCCTTCCTAACCTAGTCCTAATCGATCAAGAAGATTCTGCCATGCAATCACAAACTGTGGAACCGCATCACCTCCAAGCTGCTCCTTGTGGTGTGAGTCCTTAGAAACCTCGGGATGAGGGTTCCTAGGAGTACCCATGTGACCACTATGAGTACCCATGTGACCACCATGGCCACATCCATGTCCTCTACCTCTAGTAGGCATCTCGTCTAAGCAAGACAAAAAAGGACCATAAGCTAATGCTAAATCAACTAATGCAAGTAAAATAACAAGCAGGGATAAACCACTGGGCTACCCCATGCTATATACCAATATGCACAATGGGCTCACATGAAACCAAAGTACTCGGTGTACGAACATGGGCTCTGATACCAAATGTAATGCCCACCAAAATACCGTAGAGAAATACACCTAATCTATCTAAAATGGAGACAAATTTTTTTTTAACTCATCTACTGAGAAACACATACATCTATAACATCCATCTAATGCATATCATATACATCATCTATTGATTGCATCATTACAAATTACATCTTAATCTTAATTAGTACATTACATAACACAATTTACGCAAGTGGAATAACATATCATATAATCTCTTCCCTAGGGTATCTCAACATCACTACTTAAGAGTAACATTCTATAGACTAGGTTCACTTTAAGCACCAATACCAAATTTTCCTAATTCCATATAATGCATCTATTCTAACATCATGATACTAATCTCATAACCAATCCATTATATCCATTAAGACTAACTTAGAACTAGGAATATTATGCATAACATTAGGAATAATTTCACATACAATTACATTAACATACATCCATGATATCTAATCAAAGTACATAGTCCATCTAAGAGTCATACATTAATTTATTTAAACACACAATAGGACATTTTTTTTTACATACAATTTCCAAATCTTACAATATCACTTTACATAGATTTACTTAACAAGGTACAAGATCCTTTCCTTAATACAATGACATCATGAATACATGAGTAATACAATACATAGAATCAACTACAAGTCTTCTCACATAATGAAGTGCAATAGAATCCACATCTATGCAAACAACTCCAATGAAGAATATCCCAATGGGAGAAGGCATCAAAACCACCCGACCATGTGGAACCAAATAGGAACCACCCCCTGTGCTAGGAGATGACATGGGGTTCCAACACTCACTCAAGACCTTAGTTGCCACCTAACAACCATGGAACTCAACATAACAATAATAACATAACATCACAAGGATGAAATCAACAATAATGTCTTTCAGAGGCGTACAATAAATCATGGCATATGGTCATGGTCACATGTAGGAACGGAGTGCCATCACATGTTGTCCTCATATAGAAGGGAATATGGCCATCCTTACTACTCACACTCCTATGTGATAGCCTCACAAAGAAGGTAAATATGCACCCATAGTAGACATGTATGATATCCTCACAAAGAAGAGCAATCCATACTCCTAATAGTCATACAAGCTACCCTCACAAAAGAAAGGTGAAAACAATCCCTTAATAGACATGTGGATTCATCTCAACCTATGTGAGTACAAGGGAGAATATCTTGCCATCTCATATGGCCCAACCAAATAGAATTATCTTATTAGATGAAACCCAAACCCAATCAATTATTAAATGTTATTACTAAATTACAAAAAAAGAAAACTCTCATTGTGCCCTAGCGGTCTAGGTGCCAAGCAACCTAACTCAGGTGACCTCGGTCATCACACGGAAGCCCACTGCCCCTAATCATATGCCAAGCCATAGGTAACACATAAAATAACATCACAACACATAAAGAATGCTCACTAAATACTTTCAAGAACACATAAAATCACTGAGAACATACTGCACATAGAGCATTCATATGAACCATTACAAGCATAGGGCCTTCACTAATGCCTCATGGGCATAGTACCAACACAAGAACATGAAACATAAGTGCATCATAAAATACTCAAAATTCTCCACAACGAGGTACAAAACATCCCACTAGAGCCATAAAAGCAATCCTCAAACAACAAGGCAACAACCTCTTGCTAGAGAAACTTTTGCATAAGGAAAGTCCTCAGTAGTAGGGAGTAATCCCACTTACCAGAGCACAAAATACATCATGAGACCTCATAGAACATCATTACCCAATTAAAATATCTCAACACAGACTTCACATGCCTTTGGGAACTCACACAATCCGCACTAGGACTTTACAACTCTAAAATTGACCTTTATGGGCCTTCCAGACCAGTTTAGCTCTCTTGGTATGTAGGTTAGCACCCCTTGCATGTAGGGTAGAATTTTGGTACATTTCATAGTGTTTTTGGTTGATTTCACAGTTTTCTGGGTCCATTGGTCAATATTTTGGGTCCATAGGTTAGCTTTCTCAGTCTGAAGGTTAGCTCTCACAGTCAATCTGTCAGCACTCTGGGTCTATATCATGGTGTTCCTGGTATGCATAGTGGAATTATTGGTTAGTATGGTGGTGTTTATGGTATTTTTGGTGGTGTTTTTGGTAAATTGTGCAAAATCTCAAGTTTGAAGGATTGTGAAGGTAAGGTGACTGCCCAAATTGACTCAAGAGACAAAAACAACCTCAAGGGCATGATCGAGTGGTTGGATAAGAATAAAAAAGGGTGCACACATAGTTTACGCATCAAATGCCACTTACAAAAATGAGTTTGCAACTCAGTGCACCGTCCTAATGGCTAAATATGCATTTTGGGAGTCTAAGTGCATGGGAGATAGCTCTAACTCTACATAGGCCAAATAGACTTACCAAAAGAAACTCCATACACTCAAACACACTTGCAACATGATTACAATAGATTGAAACATGTCATAGACAGTCACAGGGAGCTCCATGAGCTCTTATATAGTCACATAAACACTAAAAACATAGAGAAACAACCCCTATTACAACCAGGATTTCACAATGAGTATAATACCCAAATAAACATTTAAATACCAAAAAGAAAATTCTACAACCACACAGAAAATGTATATACATGTATATGCATTTATCCACTGTTCACTACATAGGCAAATCAACTCAAGAATCTCACTCAGGATCCAATCTGCAATTCCCCCCTTTTCATTCATTTTGATTCCAAAGAATTTAAACTATAATGTCTTTCTTTTCCCCATCCATTCAACAATCACAAATAAATCATTTCATGGGAAGACACAGAGAAGACAAGAATTTTAGAAAACTAATTTAATGAAAGAAGAAATCCAACCTAGAGATCGCAAATCCAAGTATGAAAATTGAAGAAGAGCTTCCACAATCCAAGCTTCCAAAATCCAAATGCAAACCAAGATCCAAGCCAAAATCTCAAAGCTTCAATTAAAATCCTGTCGACTGGTAACCCGATAGCCATCTAGAAATTTGAAATAAATAGAAAATACACATCAAACTATGCGAAAATCCCAACCAATCAAAATAATCCAAAAATCAATATTTCTTGCATATCGTGTATAGTTCCAAGGTAAGAATATTTTATTATATTTCTTACCTATTATTCCAAATTCACCCAATCAATTAGGAGGGTAAGTAAAATTAAATTTATTTTAGTTTTACACCTCCCATGCATAGTAAAAGCAATATAATACTATTATTACTTTTTAGGAGTGTAGAAATAGAAATAGGCTTTATACTTTTATAATTATTAATTAATCAAAATCAACTTCATAACTATATCTTAAATAAATTAAATAATTCAATTAAGAATAAATAAAATCAAAAGGATAAAATTAATTAAATAAAACAATAGTCAATAAATTAATTAAATAAATAACAATCAATTAAATTCAAAATAAAACCAATTAATTAATAAATCAAACATTAATAAATTCAATAATAATAAATCAAATATCCATTAATTAATTGATTAATTATAACTTTAATAACTATTACTCAACATTAATTAATTAATTAGATAAACATTATGCAACCATAGGATAATTAATCCAATCCATGATAAATCATACACACATACATAACCAACTGCACATAGATAGAACACGATACCGACTCAAGACTGGACAACACTTACACCCGACAAGATTGACAAGGTGAACATACTAGACCATGAGTAGGTGAGGGAAAACCAAGTCATCTCCAACGACTACCATGGAGATTAGGACACGCTTAGACCTATGAGACCAGGTCGAGTTGATGTCTGGTACATGCAATCATGCATCCACCGATAAACACAAAAGAACATATATATATACAACATCATAGTAGCAGGCAAGTGAAAGAGAATCACAACACCTTATCATGCTCGCGATGAGTGATAAGGCATCATCCCTTTCACGAAGACAATCACCCAGTACAAACACATGTTATAAAATCATCATCATGAAGTAGGGTTAGTATCATCATCATATATCATGAAATAATATAAATCACATAAGAATCTCAAATACATATGTCCATCAAGAAATACTATCCATCAAATAATCATAACATAATCACAACAACCTAGCAGAGCTGGAGAAAAAAGTGGAGGCCCTGTCTAATAATGTGCAGGATATCACCCATAGGTTGGAGGCTGTGGAGACCAAAATGCATGATGTTTCGAAATTTGTGTTGAATGTGATGCGTTGTTCGACAACCACCCTGTGCCTTCTAGAGGAAAGTTCTTCGAAAGGAAAAGGCAAGGATGATGAGGAATACAAGGCCCCATTCAAATTCCTCACAAAGGAGTGGGCAAGAAAGCTTCTCCCCAAGAGGAGCCACGGGAAAAAGAAATGAAATGTCTCTATGCTGTGGAAGTCTGGTTTTTTGTCTACTCCTATTAGCCTGCAGGCAAATAGATTTAGTTTATTTTTTTATTTGAACTTTTATGCTTATTGCCCTGCATGGCAAATGTTTAAAACTTTATCTAATACTCTTTTATATCTACTGAACTTACGTAGAATGATCTTTGTTTTTGATAGAGGTAAAGGGTTGTACCTCTGCTATTATTATGCTGACAGTGGTTCTGCCACTATTTTCTCTATTATTCCAATGGATCAGCCCCCTTGTTTTTTGGCTGCTTTTAATATCAAAAACATGTCATCCATCACATAGATCATCAAAGTAATTAATATATCATATGTCCATATAGCATCATAAATGTCGACTACATAGGAATAAAACCATAATCATCATATGTCTAGATAAGTCTATTGAATCATGAATCAAAATGTAAATCTAGGAGGGACACTACAGGGGGTAATTCTTTCTTTTATACCCCACTACATCAAACGTGTGATAAATTTCAAGATTGTCTCACACAAGAAGGGAATTCTTGCCCATATTTTATGACCATTGTCGATATCAAAATTGGGCCCCTTTAAGTGGGACAAGAGTGCCCGGGTGCCATTTTCCAAGGACAAGGGTGCACAAGGTGCCTTTGTCCAACTTATAAGGGCTAGACAAAGGTCAATATACTAGATGCTAGGTGAATATTTCAATTTGAAGCCAATAAAAGCAGAATCAAACATGGTCAAAGAACAGAAGGCCAAAATGCCAAAGTGAGACTGAAAATTGTATAGGGATATAATTTACAATGCTATAGATATATTCATTGGAAGAAAATCGTAAGGTATTTTGAAGTGGACCTCAAGAATGATACTGAAGGAAGAGTATTGTGTGATGGGTCCTCAATAGGTTGTGGATATGGTGAATGAGAACACCATTTGTGGTGTGAAATTATTGGGTCCACTTAAAAAAATAAAACTAGGTGAGAATCTATTTTCTTATTTGACTTTAATAGAGTTTTTTCCCTATCTATATGGACTCATTCCTCAACCAGCTTCAAAGAGGGGTCAACATGCTTGGAGAATAATAAATGACCATGTTGTAGGAGTGATTGGTTCTAGTATTGATGATGACACTATGTGTACTTTATTGGACATTGAATGCCCCTACACACTTTGGACCCGCCTTTGGGAGATCTTTGGAGACCCTCATACCTCTCCATTTCCAAAGGATATTGGAGAAAATTGTGTCATTCCCCTGTACATGCAAATAGTATACCCTATCATCATGGTACTTTTGAGATGCTATAGTATATCACGATTTTTTCATGTCCTAATGGATCAAAGGCTTGTCTCTCAGTTCTCACTCCTCATATTGAGACCCCATTTGATTCTTAATCATCTTCTATTGTTCCTGATCATATTGGTATTAGCTCATGCACAACCCCCATTGATTCAGTTCAACAGTTTGACTGTTCCCTTCATTTTTGCTTTGTAGGATGAGTACTAGCCAGATATTGCAGTATTACTTGATACATCACAAACTCCAAACAATGGAAACATCATTGAGGATATTTCATTCCTCCTTGATGACAGTTTGAGCATTCCTATCATCCCATCTTTAGTGCCTTCAGAGATTGTTCTTTGGTTATCTTCATTGTTATTTGATCTTGCTTCACTTGATCTAGCATATCATATGATTTAAACAGGTGGATTGTCGAGCAATCTTTAATAGCACACATAATGAGACTATTCCATCCATATCCTTTCATGGAGTTGTTTCTACCTTGACCATTGGATCTATTTCTTCCCAAGGGGAGGAATGTTGTTTGTCACTCTTGGATCATCTTTAGCATTTGAGCATTCACCTTCGGCATTATGTGGGGGATAAATCATCTTTTTTTTCTCTCGTATGGGGGGACATTCATTGTCAATTGTGACATAAGCAATCCTTGGGGGGTCACATTGAATCCTCGTTCTTTCCTTCTAATACTAGTACATTCATTGTAATTTCTCTCTTTTGGAGAGAAGTTTTATCCCATTAGGTTTTTCTCCTTTTCTCCATTTGTGAGAGTTGCATTGATTTGAACATGAGTACTTGATCAAGCCTTTGTTGTTGGGATTCATTCATGCGTGCATTTTGCATTCATCTTTATCTCTTTAGCTTATCCCTAAGTTAATATTAAGGGGGGTGTTGGAGTAATTAAGACACATTATCTAATTATTTATTAATTAGGTCCTTTAATCTTTTTCACTTAAGCTAAACTTAGGTTCTTTTTTCATCTAGAATTATTCTTTTCTAGCTTTAGTTTAGTTGTAGTTGAAATTTATTTAGGCCCTCTTTATTTTTCTATAGTTTTCCTAATTTTAGGATTAAGGCATCTCCTACTTTTTATAAAATCATTCATTCATGTTGTAATTTTATCTCTAATATTTTTGCATGTAGATGATTCTTGGCTTTCGTGGTTGTATGATCAACTTCTACAATGGTGTTACATCAATATGAGCATTCTTTGCAAACTATTGATGGTGGCTAACATAATTCATTATAGTTCTAGCATCTGTTTGAGGGTATTAGGGACCCAAAATTTCTCATTCAAAAAGGATGAAAAAGTAGAGAAAGGGAATGGTTGTAGAATGAAATCCTTAGGGTTTTGTTTTCTAATTTCAACACGGATATTCTATTTTAAGATTATTTTAATATGGGTTTATCCCAAATGTGTTTAATAGACTCTCTGTAATATTAAAGAAAGAGTACATATTATACATTTCTTGGTTTGTCTCCAAGATCTTTTTTGTGTATTATTTTGATAAATTATTGATTAGTTGGTCAACTAAAAGGCCATAAAATTATTTTAATTTTTTTGTAATTTATTTTCTCAAGTTCAATGAAGAAATATATAGTTTATTTGCATGGACCATGAACTAGACTCTTATAAAGTTGTGCATCTTTTGTTGTTTTTTCATTTACATATGTAAAACCTATTTTAAGTGTGCAATTGAATATATAATAGTATTTCAAGTATATCTTGATAAGGTCCCATTTATCTGTTGTTGTTGCATGTTTAGTGTAGACTCTATAATGTATGCCCAGTTGGATACAAGCGCTTGTAACATATGTTATTTGTTCCCTTTTCCATCATCTTTTTACACACTTAAAACAAGCTTAGATTTATATACATTTTTAATTGTGCTGCTCTTCCTTGTACATGCAAATAACAACAATAGTGAAGTTATTACACTTTAAACACTTTACTTAGGGTAAGCCCTTTTTATTATATAAAAGTGTGATGTTATATATTAAACTAAAGCATATAGATACATAGTAATGACAAAGGCTATGCAGCATACCAGATGTACCTTTAACCATGATTATTAATTAATTAAAAATAAAAAATTCATTGTGTTCTAATTTTTAATTAATAAAATCAATCAAACTTGTGCATCTTGTATATTGTATAGATAAAAGTCATTGTGATAACCTATGTCTAGGGGTTTAATGTGCATTGGATATTTTACTTCAAAATGGAAATTGAAGTAAGGCTTAGGTCTATAGTTAGTATTTTAATTTCATGTTTTTCGAGCATTCTAATTAGTTGAACACTATTTTACAAACTTGTAGAATTGTGGTATCAATGAAGTAAAGCTTCTCTCTTTTGTGAATATTTTAATGAAGATCCAAGTTTATGGATTCTACAATTTGTTGAAAGCTCCATGCACGTAAAGAGTATTTTTCCTCATTTATTTCTATTCATTAATCCCAGAGAGGTAAATTGTGATAGATTTTATTTCCAAATATATTTTGTGCATGTAAATGGCAAGTAAATGGTCATTGGGATTGCAAATGAAGGCCTTGTAAATATGAAAATGCCCTTAGAATCTAGCATTATTGGAATTTGTGATTAAATGTGAAATTGATCTAAATGTAAATAATAGTATTTGCTTTCATCATTTTTCTCTCTAGTCGATATGAATGGAATTGATGGAAATTTATTATTAATTACTCCTTTCATATCCTAATTTATCTTTTGTATTTTATTTCAAAACCCTTGTTAGAATAAGATTAATTTAGAAAGTCGTCCTAGTTTGAGGTTAATAAAATCAACAGGCCCCTTGTTAGAGATTATTCTTTCATCTTAAATTTATTTAATTCAACACATTAGGGATTCCCCCCTTAGTTTTATAGAACTAGAAGTGGAGGTCTTAGCCAACTCAATAACTAGTCCTTAGTTTTCTAGATTTATATAGGTTTGTGATATTTTTTCCAAGTTTGACACCTCTAGTAGTTGAGACTATTCAACCTTAGAGATTTGTGATTTATAACTCAGATAACCAACAAGAAGCTTGAGTTATTATATATGTAACATTTTAATTATGATAAGGAACATTCATGTATTGGATTATAATCCACCTAGCTATGTGGAATGAACTCAATGATTGATGTTGGTATGATTCAACATAAAAGTTGAATGAACTTGGCTTTTTGTAGTATAAATCTCTTGTTCAATTGAGTCTTGCTACAATTTTTTAAAAGGGGTAAATGCTTTTGATCCGAAGCTATAAATTAGTGAGGTCACAAATAGGGGACCTCATTTCCAATCTAAATATTGAACAATAACACCCTAGTGAGGTTTGAAACTTGATGGCAAGAACAACAACACCATAGCTTAGCCATCACACTGTGCCAATAGCAGTAATTAAGTCTTAATAGATGATTAGAAATTATAGTTTATATTTCTTATAGAACATGCTTATGTAATTAGTATAAGTGTGATTTTATGTACAATACTTATTTAAAATGAATATTATAAATGAAGGTAGAAACATTATATTTGTGTGCTGTCATTCCCCTTGTTGTTTTGTTATTTCATCACATGTTTAGACACATATTTGCATGTTGAAATGAGATTTTTGGTTTGTGTAGCCAACGAGGTCTTTAGGGACTAATTGGTTAGCCAATAAAGAGCTTATGTGTGTTTGAAATCTCTCAAACATCCCTCTAACCGGTAAGTACATGATATTTAGATTTGAATGTTTGTCCCGAATCCTTGTTGGCTTGTGTTTCAATGGTTTTGAGCCTCCTAATAGTTGAGATGATAGCATGTTGTTTTCTTGTTCCTAGCTTGATGAATGACGAAGATTGTGGCCCTTGGAAACACCCCTCTAACTGGTAAGTACATGATATTTAGATTTGAATGTTTCTCCCAAATCCTTGTTGGCTTGTGTTTACATGATCTTGAATCTCCTAATGATTGAGATGATAGCATGTCGTTTTCTTATTCTTAGCTTGATGATTGAGGGAGATTGTGGTTCTAGGTTTATGTACTTTTGAGACTTCTTCTTGATCAGCCAACATCTACATCATACTTAATAATTGATTTTTTTTTTATATGTTCACATGAAGAAACTTGAAAGCTATTTTGAAATGGACCTCAAGGAAGATAAGCTCTTTTGAAATGGACAATGATTATTATTATGTGAAACAGGCTGTGGAGATGGTGAATGAGAACACCATTTGTGGTGTGCAATTCTTGGGTCCCCCTAAACACAACAAAACTGGGTGAGACTCTTTTCTCATTCGACATTAATGGAGTTTTTTTCTTCCATTCCAGTTTTGTAATTTGTTTAAAATCTCGTGCCGTAAACGGCACTCTTTTTTTTTCTATTATCGCTTAGAAAATTGAACTCTTCTCTCTCTCCAAAATATCAGCTTTCGTGTAGAATGAAAGTTGAGTGTATTTTAGTGCTAACATGCAAATACGGCCATCCAATTGAAAACTTGGTCGGTCGAGAAAAATGTCTGCACGCAAGCGTGTTTGCATGTGGAATTGCATGAGAAAATTCATAAGCGGATTTTCTAACGAGGATAATTAATTTTTAGGTTTTTTAATGTTGATAGAGATTGTACAACTTCTTTTTTTTTAATTAAGCCTATAGGCTTTAGTGGGGGATTTTGCCCACAGAAGTGCAAGATAATCTGGCCATGGACGATTTCCGATGACTGGTCTTTTTTCCCGACGAACGGTGTGTGGCATTTTTGTGTTAGCTGCCAATGATGTCGTCCGTTGTACGCATCTCATTAAATAATTGTTTTGTGGCGGTGGGTATGTAGTGTGAGGTGGAATGAGTACACTGAACGAAATTAATTCGTTTCACTTGGCCATAAATCTTTCTGGACATAGTGTTTTTCTTGGTTTGCGTTAAACAATACGGCACTATGCAGGATGCCCACTATGTCGCCTATCAGCTTCCCGTTGCACGCAAATAACATGCAACTGCTCGTTTAAGAGTTAAGAATGTGATATCTATTGTGTCAAAATCGATTGAACTCATAATCCTTATCTCATCTTTTTAAAAGTTATAACCTTTGTCTTTACTAAAATTTGTTCTTTGATTTAGTTAAGTAAATTCTTTCAGATTTTTCATGAATGAAATTCATGAAAATACCCACTTGGAATGATAAATAGATTTAATTTGATTTTTAAATAATTTAATCTCAAGTTAGACTCTTTGGTTGATTTAACAAGAAGGAGAAAGAGATAAGTGATGACAATGAATGTCAATTATTGATTGTTGATTTATGTTGAATTTTGATGCAAGTTGAGTTTATGTGTGGCACAAATTGAGACCAATGTAAAACAATTTGATGCAATTTGTGATTGATTTAAAACTTTGCAAATATGTCTATAAATACCATTTTGTTGGTGGTTGATGTTTGATATATCAATTAATATTTGAATTACAACTATCATATATGATATTTGTGAAAAAATGTTTTAAAATACCATAAAACTAAAATATATACTCACATCCACACAAAATATGAGAAGGAAAAAATTCATAGTATCACTTTCCACTTCATCTTTCAAGTGGAGGCCACATACATAACCTTCTAAGCTTTTGTTGTCAAATATGTGTAATGTGTACTAGTTTTGCTAGCTTATTCTTTTTTATTATTATGTACCAATTGTCAGTGGAAAGTCGTTTTACATGGGGACTTCTATGAACTTTGATAAGGACGTAAGTTTAGAAATTGAACATTTAGTAAGACTTTGTTTTTGCCTCTAATTATTATATACACTTTTTTATTTAATAATATGATTTATAGTAGTAAATAAGATATAGAATGTATTTTAGATTTTGTTTTCTAATAAATATCATTTTTTTGAGATTGTATTAGCATAGGAAATGGAGTTTGAAAATAAAAAAGAGTATTGTAATATTGTGAAGCCCTTGCCCATATTTTGGAAGGGCTACAATTATAAGGGATACAAGATGTGTGCAAAGGTTTAAAATTGTATAGTTCAAAAATAAATTGTTAATAATTAGACCTTCTCATCAATATTGATATTCATTTTTACACTTTTTTTTATTTATTTAAATTTAAAAGAAATGCATGAATTAAAATATTGGTATATTATTAAGATCTTCATTTTACTTTCACTATCCTTAAGTGGAGTACAAACACTCTTTCTTATAGTTTTTTCAATTAAATGTTTGTTTTACAATGAAATTAATCTTTTGAAAAAGTAAGGGAATTTTAATATTAGATCTATTATGACAATAATGTACTTAGATAATTTCTACTACATTTCCTACCCACTTATACTAGAAAGTAAAAGATAAAAAAATATTCATCCAAACATCATATAATATGATATTATCTAAGATTATGTCGTTCCAATATTTTTAATATGATTTTACCTATATGCTAAAGGTGGACCTAAAAGACCACATGACTGAAATAAGACCTGTCATATGTGGAGATGTTGCCTAAACATTAATTTATGTCATAGTAAAAAAAATATAACATCTATTGGTATAAGAAAAAAATAATTAGAAATTATTAAGCAATGTTGTGTCTCACCTACCCTTCTTTAATTTAGCCATGAAATTTGATTTTAGCTATCAAATTAGAAAGAATTATATGGTTATCATAGACTTTGGACTATCATTCAATGTTTCATTTCCTTCTCATGGACTCACGTATCCTTGTTGATGATATTTCCAAAATGACTTCACTTGTATGATTGTAAACCTTGTCCATTATCTAATTTTTGTTGTTGTATTCATAACATATAATAAACAAATTTTATTCCATCTTTCATTTGTTCTTAAAGTAGTCTAATTTATAAATATATTTTATATGCAAATAAAACTTAGCATTTTCAAACCAAGTCTTCGTAATCTATTAATGTTTTAAAAAATAGTTTATAATGGCTTTCAATATAAAAGTAATTTATAATGACTTTCAATACATAACATCAAAAATTATATTTGTGTATGTGTGAATGAGAGAAATCAAATGAATAATGAATAAAACTTAGCATTTCCAAACCAAGTCTTCAAAATCTATTAATGTTTTAAAAAATAGTTTATAATGACTTTTAATACAGAACATCAAAAATTGTATGTATGTATGTGTAAGTGGAGAGAAATCAAATGAATAATGTACGTAATGTTCTTTTTAACATATTAGAGGATGGTTATTTATGATCTCTTAGATATATTTCTTGCATATTGTATGAGTAAATATCTTAAAGATTATTGTTAATTATTTTTAAGTTGAATTAATTTATGCATTTGTTGAATTACTAATTTGTTTGTAATCAAATGATGAAAGTCGTCAATGGGCCCTTGGTCTACTGGTGAAGTTGAATGGCTCCAAATGAGCCCACTAGGGATCAAGTCTTGCTGAGTGCAAGGCTCCGACATCATAAGGGATGAGGTCGGGATCGTGCCCTGGGCAAATTTGGTGGAATGGATACCCCTCAGTCCTTGGCTCTTAGTCGAAGACGTTCAGCCTATTGGCTTGTGCGCTCGTATTGGGTGGAAAAAAATACTTTGTGAAGGCCCTCACTGGGTGTATATTTAGAAGAAATGTGCAAAATATTTAACATTTGATTTTTTTTAAATCTTATTTGCACTCTACAAAAAAATCCTTAAAAAATTATACATTTTACAAAATTAACATTTATTTTCTTTCGTTTTTCATATAATATAAATTTAACTATCAAAAGTTTCTAATTATAATTAATATAAAAAATATAAATAAATAGCATGGGGGGTGGCTCAATTAGACAAAAGCATCCAGTCTAGATTTGTGATGTCTTGAGTCCAACTCCCACCTCAAATTACTCAATGGCGATGACATGTGGACCAATGGTCGTCATCCTCAAGGACTAGTCTCGCCTCAGCTTGCCCCAAAGGAGATACACACACATATAGAAGATTGCATCACATGAAAGGGGAGATCATGGAAAAATTATTAAGATAAATCTTTTTTTTTTTTTGCAAAAATCTTTAACATTTAAATGATAGTTTTGAATAATAATAATAAAAAATTTGGTAATTAAATTGATTGTTAAATTTAGGTTATGAATTTGTGTAATAGTTAATTTATTTTTAAAATATACATATATTTTATTTTTAATAAATAAAATAAAATAAGACTATAATTGTAATTTTTTTATATATGTTGTATTTTAAACATGTTTTCTATTTAATTATATGAGGAGTAATTTGACTAATTTATATAATTTAATATTCTTTCAAGATTCTTCATTTTGAAGATTAATTATAATTTAGATATTTTTATTTTTTAAAATATAATAAATAATAGTGAAATAATATAAAATATCATTTTTTTATTAAATATTTGAATGAGTGTAAATCATGATAATGCAAATTTAATGAAAAATTAATTTAATAGAAAATATTTTTTCAAATTCATGTGTCTTCTATAATATTCATCAACAATAAAAATCTAAAAAATTTAAAAATTAAAAATTTAATTGAATGCTCTATGCAAATCTTCAATATATTTATATCTAAATATCTAACTTTGACTTTAATATTCTTCTTCTTATACTTAAAATTTAATATACTAAATTATCTTACTCAAATATTTATTGATGAACTACATCTTATTATTAATTTATCTCATCACAATTTAGACATTTAGCCCATAAATAGTTGCCTCTTTTACAATTTTTCCTCTACCCATTGGTTGCATAAGATCCCAATTTGGTTAACTCTAGTTTACAACTAGAAGTTAATATAGGAGTAATATGTATATTTTTCAAGAATGTCTACACAAAATAGATTAGTCATTAACCATGATTTTTTTTAATTAAGAGTCATATATAGGTAAACTACAAAGGGAAAAAGGAAATACATGGCACATTAATGGAGGTGTCCATATTTGTAAAAGTGTAATTTTCAAAAAGTTTTAATTATATTTTATTTAGAAATTAATTTTTTTTCTTATCAATTAATAGTAATCCAACCACATAGAATATTAATGATAGCATTAACAAAATATATTTATTAAGTCGATAGAGATAATCTACAATGGTAGCTTTATAGAAGTTCAACACATCAATGAAAGAAAATCAAAATGTCAATAGTAAACAAAGAGATAACATGGACATGTTTCCATTTAGAAGATTTATTTTCATATTATACTTGATTTGCTTTATATTTTCCACACCGTACAAAGTAGAAAACATGGGCATATTTTCATTTAAAAAAATTATTTATTACCCTAAGGGACATTCTACAATGGCATGGTGTAGATAGGTATAGGAGGTCAGCACAATGTGTAAGCAAAACAAAAACTGGACCCACTATAGAAAACTAAAATTAGGTTTGATTTGGTTTTTAAAAGAAGGAATTGAATTTGATTTCTTTATAAACTAGTATATCTATATTTAAAAAATATAGGTAAATTATGCCGAGAGATATCTTATAATAGAAGGGAATTTGACAATTGCAACAATATTAGTAGTATACAAGGGTTTCAAAAATATGGATAATAATAGAGTTGCTTAAGTATGGCACTCTTCCACTATCATTTGAATGTAACAATTTCATATAGTTGGAGACAAGTGGCGAGGGTTCTATTTTATTTGGAGTAATAAAATTAACACCTCCACAAAAACCAAAAGATGACATATTTCATGCATTTACCTGTCATTTACATGTCAAATTGTTTCAAAATTGATTTTTTGTTTATAAACATTTTGATGTCATTGTAGAGGACCTTAACCAAAACAAAATTGAATTGTTGGTTTGAGAATGGCTACATTCTATTCAAGAAAGGCTACCATTGCCCAGTGGAATTTGGCAACATTAGAGATTGCGTCAACATCCTCGCTATCAACCAACTTTCCCTTGTCCATCGAGTGTACCAAAGAAGCGTCAAACACTCTAAATTAGCTAGCCAAAAGCTACCACCTATTCGGAAGAAGATCATTCACATGGGCCTAGGAAAAACACTAATGGCCCACATCCTGACTTTAATAGACTCTTTCTTGGAAAAAGAGAAATCTAGTCTTATCTCTCAACAATACTTTTGGAAGACTATTCAAACTCACAAGCTTTTGAAGTTACATCTAGAAATAGGGGCTTCAAACATAGTTTTAAAATCAATAGGCTCCAACATGATAAGTGAAGGTGATTTGATGGGAAAATAGAGAAACAATTCCCTCCATACAGAATGTTTTCTCACAAGCCCTATCAAGAAGGGGTATGTGATGTGTTACATTTTAAAAATGTAGTCTGTGAGATACAAAAGGCATTTGGGCTTCAATTAAAAATAGAGATCTAGAGTTAAGCATTGATCAAGCAAGAATACCTTTCAAAGGAAACACCAAAGGGTTTAGCAAAAATGGCACTGGGTTCCCAAAAAAAAACCCTAAATAACCACATCAAAATAGAGACTTCAAAGATATTAAATATGGGTAAGGGTATTTCTAAAGACAATATAAAAGTGACTTTTTCAAAAGAAGCACTGCAACCTCAGATCATGATCTTCATCAATAAGTTATCATCTATAAGATTTACAATTTTACTTCTATTAAAAAGGCTTTGTTTAAATGAGTAGGTGATAATTAGGTTAGAGTAAATGAGGTTTTCTTCATAGATCAAGGTATTGGTTTTTTGGTGACAATGTTTTCTTCCAAGGATTTAAGAGACTCTATATACATAATTAAATCATGGTTTTTAGATGGTTTTGGTTTATATTGTTGGAAGCTTGAGCTTGTATGGTTGTCATTGATGTAAACTTGGTTATTCAAATGGACGTTGGTACGGATATGCTTTTGGTTGTTGAAAATTATGTTTGGTCTAAATGTGTGTTGGAAGTTGTTGAGATGTTTTGGATCTCACCATGGTGAGTGGAGATCTACATAGAGTATTTTTAAGGGAAGAGGTTATGTGGCCGACTAGTTGTTATTTCTACACTTTGCGGCTTTGGAGAATGTGTTGTCTTGTGTGGATTGTTGTATCAGTCATGGAAGGATGTATTGCAATATGTTTTGGTTCCCTCTTTCTCTTGGAGTGGACTGATTTGAGTATCTTAGGTCTGAGTGTCTTATTTTGTGTAATATTGCTTATTTTATTTTGGTCAACCCTTAATTAGGTTTTCAATGTATCTCATATTTAAGGTGTGTGAATGGATGAATTGTGATGTGATGAAAAGTGGATTGTGTGAGAAGTGTATGCGAATGATTTACAAGCATATTTGAGTTTGTAGTTGTGTGAAAGTCCATTTGAGAAGAACTTTGAAGGTGATATATTATGTAAGACGGTGTGTTGTGATAGTGAAGATTATCATATATGTTTGCCATGATGTTGGTCTCTTGATCTATTTGTTCAAGGACAATTTAATATTCAGGAGAATCTTTCTCAATTTCAATTCACCTATTTCATTTGGTGATGACTGATAGTGAGTCCTTCGGTAGCAATTTGTATCTTGTTCTAAAGAAGTGATCTTCAGTTGAGCAATTTCTCTTTGTATCTAAGTGCCTAAGGTTGCCCGCCTTAGCTCAACATTTACTTTAGGTGTTGGTGCTCCTTACCAGGTAGCCTAAAATGTTGTGAACATTGTTATTCATATTGTGAGTTAGATTCTCACTGTTGTTTTTCCCTGTTTGGGTTTTCCACGTAAATCTGGTGTTCATTTGTTAATGGTTTCCAGTTTATTTCATTCCTACCAGAACTTTAGAGTATATCAAATGATGTGAAGTCATTGTTTCTTAATGGAGAATCGGAAGAATAAGTGTACATTGAACAACCTGAAGGATTCAGACTGTCAGATAATCCAGACATGGTTTGCAAATTAAATAAGGCATTGTATGGACTTAAACAAGTACCTAGAGTGTGGTATACAAGAATGGACAAATATTTGTTACAACTTAATTTTAGGAAAGGTATTGCAGACAACTGTCTTTATTTTAAAGTTGAAGGCATTAAATTTTTTATTGTTGTTGTCTATGTTGATGATATTATTTTTGGAGGAAGTGATAGTTTGTGCAAAGTGTTTGTAGAAGAAATGCAAAAAGAATTGGAGATGTCTATGTTTGGAGAAATGTCATTTTTCCTTGGGCTTAAAGTTACTTAGTTGGATGATGGAATTTTTATTTCTCAAGCTAAGTATGTTAAAGAGATGTTGAAGAAGTTTGATATGGAGATTTGTAAACCTGTTACTGTCCCTTTAGTTGTTGGATGCAAGTTAGGCAAAGATGATGCATCTCTGAATATTGATCAAAAGAATTACAGATCTGTGATTGGAGGACTATTGTATCTTACCACTTCTAGACCAAATATTATGTAGGTTGTATGTTCTGTTGCAAGATTCCAAGCTAGTCTAAAGTAGACTCATGATCAAGCAATGAAAAGGATCTTTATATTTGAAAGGGACTCAAGATTTTGGCATATGCTACAAGAGAGATGGAGATTTCATGTTGACGGCATATATAGATGTTGATTGGGCCAGAAGTATTGATGACAAAAAGAGTAAAAGTGGTGGAGCATTCTTTTTGGGAGACAAATTGGTTTCATGGATGAGTAAGAAAAAAGAATTTGTATCATTATCTATTGTTGAATCTGAATATATTGATGCAACATCTTGTTGTACTCAATTTTTATGGATGAAGCAAAATCTTAAGGATATTAAATTTGTATATGATGAAGCTATTCCTATTATGTGTGACTATATTAGTTCTATAAACATTTCAAAGAATCTAGTTATGCATTCAAAGACTAAACAGATTTCAATCCGTTATCATTTCTTGAGAGAGAAGGCTGCTAAAAAAGATGCCAGATTGAAATACATTTCTACATTAGAGAAAATAGAAAACATTTTTATGAAGACATTAACGAAGGATAATTTTGAGCATCTCAGATAGAAGTTAGGGTTTATTGCCCCTCCTTCCAACTAGATGTAGTTTTGGTGGTGCATCTTTCCAAGGGGGGATTTAGTGCTTATATTTTTTTCCTAGATTGATATTGTTGCCACTCTCAGGGGGAGAGGTGGTGTGAGTGGTTAGTATGTTTTTTTTAATCTTTATGTATCCTTTGTCATTGTTGTCAAATGGGGAGAGAGTTGTTGTGATATTATGAGAGAGTTGTGAGATTATTGGAGAGAGTAGTTGTGAGGTTATCATTTTTTTCATTGCTATTGTTGATTGTTGGTTTATTGGTGTTGCCATCAATGACAAAGGGGGAGATTGTTGGAGATTAGTTTTAGCATGAGCTTGTATGGTTGTCATTGATGTCAAACCTAGTTATCTAGATGGATATTGGTCAAGATATGCTTTGTCAAACCATTTTTTATCTTGATAGAGTTTTGTCTAGATACTCTTTTGGTGTTGGTTGTGTCATCCTATATTCAAGGTGGTCCAAAATTCTTTTGGTGCCCTCCAGATATTTTGTTACTTGCATTTTAGTTTAGTGGATCATGTTCTTTTGGTCCTGTAGCGTCATAAATTGTACGCACTTGCTAAAGCAGTACAATTTCACACCTAGTTTAGCACCTGCCTTGGAGCAGTTTGCATTTTGCATTGCATTTCCCCTTTAGCACTTAATTAATCAAATTAATTAGGTCTAAGGTCCTATTTCATCATCCTCCACATCATAACGCTGGGCCCTTTCATTAAAGTGTTCCCCTTTTCATTTTATTCCTCCAATACATCATCTAATCAAAAACCCTAATTAGGCCTTCTTTTGAACTTGGGGGCTTGATTTCGGGGGTCAAAACATCTCGAAATCACCTATAACTTCGGGATTCTCTCTAAAATCATCATATCCGACGGCCCTGAAAATTTGGTGAAAAGTTGTCAGGACCATAGCGCCCGGAGTGCACACGGTCCCGGACATTTTCCCCAAAATTTTAGGAGCGTGATCCAATCATAAAATAAAGCTTAACCCCAAGAAATTGGTGGGATATTCAATCTCTAGGTTGGCCAAAAGTTGGAATTAAGACCTAGGATTTCATACATAAGAGCTCTCTTTCTTCATTGGAAAGGATCGAAATTTTGTTTTCAGGACCTTCTATGCAACGAAAGAGCAGATCTTTGAAGACTTCAGCAACACTCAACATCCATCCATCAAGCATCCATCAATTTCATTCATTTAGGGCTTTGAAGGCATTGAAGAGCAATAAGGGATCACCGACTGAAGATTGGCTTGTATCCCCCCCCCTTGGGGTTGGGTATGATTTCATGTTGTTTTCATGTCTTTGCATAAGCTTTCTTACATCATTTGTATTCATGCTTTAGATCACTCTACATCTTGATTTGGAGCATTTACATTGTCATTTACAAGCAATTAGGGTTTACTTTCTAGGTTGCTCTAGTTTGCTTACTTGCATTTTAGATCTTGCACACACACAAGGTCTGCACACACACTACTTTTACAATACAACTTGGCTATTCGTGGAGGTGGAAATGACCAAAGTGGGGGTTTGACTAAGGCAAAACCCTATATAGCCGCCCAAACACCTTTTCAGATATAAGTGTAGATTTCGGGATTCAGACGACGCCGCAAGTTGCAGATCCGAAAGAAGCAGACAGAGACTGAACCATACACCAAGTTTCAGAGCAGAAGACCAGGACAGGGGCGTGGGGTGCCCTGGTCCTGCCAGGATAGGGGCGCTAGGCGCCCTGGTCCCTGGGACAGGGGCGCTGGGCACCCTGGTCCTCCTGACAGACAACAAGTTTTGGCAGTTCCGACAGTTTTCCAGGTTGCAAAGTGGCAGTTTCAGGTGCAGTTTCAGGAACAGAATCAGGACAGTGGCGCCCGCGCCCCCGTCCCAAACATTTTCACTTAGATTTTGACTCCGGGTATGCATCTGCATTCTTGTCTTGTCCTTATGTTTGCAGCTTTCCATTGTTTAAGTTCAATTCTGCAATCTTGTTATTAGTTCATACTTGCATTTTGGGGTTAGGAATTGAACTTGCATAATCTTACCTTTCAATTACAACAAAGGAATAGAAACCCTAATAGGTAGCCCGTGGCTCTCTCTTTCACCAAAAAGAAGTAGCCAATTGTGCAATACCTCTAGGCTCTTTCGTATTCTGTAATGTGTGTCAAAAGGTAGGATTAGGACATGTTAGCCTAGTCTCGCTTTTTCCCCCACACATTTTGGTGAACCCGACGTGAAACAAATTATTTCTTTCTCTCGCATTGCATTTGTTAGATCTAGATCTAGATTTAGTGTGTTTCATTTAAGTTTCATTTTCAAAAAAAAAAAAAAAGAGAAAAAAAGAAAGAGTGTGTTTCTTTGTTTCTTTGCATTGTGTGTCTCAGTTTTATGCAACTTTTATTTCAAAATGTCAGTTTTTTATTTGCGAGATGTTCATATTTATGATGATGTATGCAATTATGCCAATTATGAGTATAGCCAAGATGAATTGGATGAAGCTTTAGATGAGTTTTTGAATCCTAAAGAGGCCAAACCTTCATTTTACCAAAAATTCATAAACCTTGTTACTATGCCATTTCGTTGTGATGAGAAAGATAAGTTGAATGATTCCTCTCAAGGGTACATTCCTATCAACTCTTCCACTGAATCTAGTAACATGGTTGTTTTCAATAATCCCCTCTATGAGGAGATGTCTCCTTTTGAATCAAAAGATAAACCTTTTAATAGATATGATCATGCTTTGTTGGATGATGCTCTTGATGACTTTGTGGCTTTATCGAAATCTCTAAACAAGAACAAGACTTATAAATTAGTTAACATGATAAACCTGAATGAGCATAATAAGCCTCTCTTTGAAGTCCAAGGTGCTTGTCCTTCTGCCACCTTTCAAGTTCCTAAATCACCTCTCCTTACTATCCAAGGGGGGTATGATTCCTTTCTTACTCCAAATAAACCTATCATCACTGTGCAAGGAAGAAAACCTATAAGTCCTTATAGTTATGCCAAGCAATTAACTAGAGAGAGTTATCATGCGGTTGCCCATACTTATCATACTAGAAATAATAGGCAGCCTAATCCTCCTCCGGTTACTCCAGTTTCTCTTCCTAATCCTCAACCAATTCTTCCGCAAGCTCCACGTATTTCACAAGTTCTTAGTAAGGAATATGATCTCATAGAACAACTTAAAGCTACCCCTGCTAAGATATCCCTTTGGGATTTGATTCAAACTTCTTCTGCTCATCACAGAATGTTACAAGATGCTTTGAAAGATTTGAATGTTCCTCCACCGAATACATCTAGTAATATAGTGTCTTTGGTTAACTCTGTGATGAATCCTAAAGCTCATATTGTGTTTACTCAAGATGAGTTGCCCACTAGTGAAATTCAACATCAATATGATCCCTTGATGATTGTGGTTATCATAAATGATACTGCTATAAGACGAACACTAGTAGATAATGGCTCTGGTCTTAATGTGTGTAGCATTAATCTCTTGCATAAGATGAATGTGGATACATCCCTAATTGAGCCTGACTCTCGTCCTATTCGAGGCTTTGATAATGTGGCTAAAACTTCATTAGGTACTATCACCTTACCCATCACAGTGGGGCCTTTACTTTGCCTACTCCTATCCATGTTATGTTGGAAAATCTAACATACAACTTGCTATTAGGGAGACCTTGGATTCATAGTATGCAAGCGGTCCCCTCTACATTGCATAGAAAAGTTAAATTTATTTATAATAATAAGACATATACCTTGATAGGTGATACTAATTTCCAAGCTTGTTTACAAACATCTACTTCCAAAGGGGGTTCTTCTAAGCCTTCCTTGTCTAGTGATGACTCTTTAAACAAGATACCTATCGATGAATCCTCGCTCTCTGATGATCAAAATTCTTTGGATGAGTCTGGAGCTCCTGAAGAAGATTCTTCTCAACTTGAATCTACACATAAGAAGGATTTTGATCCTGAGAAGGTTCTCGCAGAAGACGATTGGGGATCTCTTGATTTTAATCCCACCTTTGTAGGTGAATATAAGGTTCCTTCTAGAGAGCTTAAAGCTGAAAAGAAGGAAGAAGCTAAAAATCAATCAACATTACCTGAGCCTATGAGCAATAACTTCGTGGCCGCTTCTCAGACTCCTCCTCACACTTCTAATTCTGAAGGGTTTGATTCTTTGTCTTATGAAAAACTACCTTCTCTTTCTGAAATGGCTGATCGTTATGGTCATGGTTTTCGTATTCTAGCTAAGCATGGGTATAATGGAAATGGCTGTGGCGCTCACGAACAAGGAATAAAGGTTCCTCTAGAGAATAATCTTTATGATTATGCCTTTGGACTTGGTTATAATCCCTGCAAGCGCACTAAAGCTTCTAGAAGACCATGTATTAGTGTTAATGTTATTTCTACATCTCTACCAATGAGACACCCTGAGTATATTGATCCTTCGTATGCCTGTGCTTTGGATGTTTTTCCTACCGATGATGCTTTAGCTGAGTTTTTAGGAGCATATGATACTCTTCCTCGTTATCATTACAATAGGGGATTCCCTTATTGTTTGAACACTGAAGCCTATTTTGGAAAAGAGACCGATAACGATGAGATTGTGAAAGAATTTCCTCAGTTAAAGGATACTCCTCAACAAAGTAATCTTCTTATAAGCGACACCATTGATGTTAAGATGGATTCTGGCAACAAAGAAAAAGTTATTAAAATTGGAAAATGTCTGGACGAAGAGGAACAAAAACAATATGAAGATTTATTGCGTGAATTCCCTAAGATCTTTGCTTGGACATATTCTGACATGCCTGGTATAGATCTTAAGATTGTCACTCATAATATTGTCTTAGTTCTTGATGCTAAGCCTGTGAAACAAAAGATTCAAAAAATGAATCCTAAGGTGGCTTTGCTTGTTAAGGCTGAGATTGAAAAATTATTGGAGGCTGGATTTATCCGCCCTATTGATTATTCCCCATGGATTTCAAATATTGTCGCTGTGGCTAAATCAGATAATAAAATAAGAATGTGTACTAACTTTCGAGATTTAAATAAAGCTTCTTTGAAAGATGATTTTCCCCTCCCAAACATTGACATGATAGTTGATTCTACAGTAGGACATGCTTTGTTATCCTTCATGGATGGTTTTTCAGGATACAATCAAATTTTCATTAATCCTCAAGATCAATTCAAAACTGCTTTCACCACTCCTTGGGGTACGTTTTGTTGGGTAATGATGCCTTCCGGACTTAAAAATGTCGGCGCAACTTATCAACGAGCGATGACCCTTATCTTTCATGATTACATGCATAAGATTTTAGAAGATTATGTTGATGATGTTTTAGCCAAATCCATTCTCTGCATAGATCACATTAAGATCCTTCGTCAAATCTTTGAAAGGATTCGTAAATATCACATGCGCTCGAATCCTCGAAAATGTGTTTTTGGGGTGGATAGTGGAAAACTCTTAGGATTCATAGTTTCGCATCGTGGGATTGAGGTGGATACTAAGAAAATAGATGCTATTGTCAACATGCCACCTCCTAGAAATGTGTCTCAACTCAAAAGCTTACAAGGAAAGATTCAAGCTATTCGTAGGTTTGTATCTCAACTTGCGGATCGTACTTTTCCTTTTACTCAACTTCTCAAAAAGAATATCACTTTTCAATGGAATGAAGATTGTCAGCAAGCATTTGAAGATTTAAAAGTGTATTTGGCTAATCCTCCTATCCTTCAACCTGCCGAACCTTCTAAACCCTTTCTTCTTTATATAGCTGCTTCCTCTCATGCTCTTGCAGCATTATTGGCACAACATGATAAAGATGGTAAGGAGTGTCCGGTTTATTATATAAGTCGTACCTTACTCGATTATGAGACCCGATATTTTGCTATAGAAAGACAATGCTTGGCCTTGGTGTTTGCGAATCAAAAATTGAGACATTATCTTTTAAATTCAGAAGTCCACATCATGGTAAAGTTTGATCCGTTGAAGCATCTTTTCTCTAAAACTGATTTATCAGGATGCCTAGCTAAGTGGGTTATGATGTAAACTGAATTTGACCTTAAATTTGTTTCACAAAGAGCAATTAAAGGGCAAGCGTTGACCGATCACCTAGTTGAGGCCCCTTCACCTTTCTCCTTCCCTAACCCTGAGTCTTTTCCTGACGACTTCATTCTTTGTACAGAGAAAGATGAAACTTGGGAGTTATACTTTGATGGCTCTAAGTGTCATACGGGATCGGGGGCAGGTGTTGTTCTGATTTCTCCTACAAAGAAGTCCATTCCCTTATCTTATCGTCTCAATTTCCTATGTACCAATAACATTGCTGAGTATGAGGCTCTTATAGCAGGAATAAAGGCAGCCTTAGCTTTGAATATAAAACACATACATATTTTTGGAGATTCTCAACTGATTATAAGACAAGTAACAGGACTGTATCAAGCGAAACAAGACAAATTATCACAATATAAAGACCTTTCTATCTCTTTGTTACAAAAATTTGATTCTTACACGATGGAACCTGTTCCTCGAAAAGATAATCAACATGCGGACGCAATGGCATGTGTGGCTTCTCTGGTATATTTAGAGGACCCTGTGGTTGATCTTAAATTTGTTATTCACAACCTTATTTCTCCAGCTATTGTAGATGATTCTAGCTTGGTGACATGTTGTGACTTTATAGACTCAGATGAATGGTATTCTCATATCGTAAGATACTTGACCGATGGTACCTTTCCTAATTCCGCCAATAGGAATACTAGGGCTAGAATTCGCAAGCTGTCTGCTAGATATATCATTCTTTCTAATATTATTTACCGAAGGGGTTATAACGGTCTTCTCCTTCGTTGTCTTAACAAATCGGAAATCCCTATTGCTCTTGAAGAGGCGCATTCAGGTGCCTGTGGGGGGCATTTTGGAGGCAAATCCTTGGTTCAAAGGTTGCTCCGTATGGGATATTATTGGCAAACTATGCAGCAGGATTCTTTTTCATTTGTTAAGAAATGTCATCAATGTCAACAACACAATAATTTGATTCATGCTCCTGCCCAAGAACTTCGTTCTCATATAGCTTCTTGGCCTTTCTTTGCATGGGGGCTGGATCTTATCTGTAAAATCTCTCCTCCTTCATCTCAAGGACATACTTTCATTATAACCACAACAGATTACTTTACAAAATGGGTAGAAGCTATTCCCCTTCGCTCTACTACTGCTGAAGTGATTTGTCGATTTCTTCTAGAAAACATTATTTCTCGATTTGGGATACCTTCCACTATAATCTCTGATAATGGGACATCATTTAAGAACAAGGACGTGAAGAAATTCCTCGAGAAGTATCATATCAAACATCGATTTTCTACACCATACTATCCTCAATCAAATGGTCAAGCCGAATCATCCAATAAGATAATTGAACAAATTCTTCGTAAAACTGTGAATAAGCATGGTAAGGGTTGGAGTACTCAGCTAATCTATGCTCTTTGGGCCTACCGAATGAGTGTACGAATTGCTACCGGAACTACCCCTTATAATCTTGTTTATGGTGCTGATGCTATTATGCCTTTAGAATTAGAGATTCCATCACTTAGAGTTTCTCTCAAAGGTATAGTAGATGATGACGCTTATAGAGAACAAAGACTTCAATAGCTTGAGATGCTTGATGAATAGCGTATAAATGCTCTTGAGCATATTCAAGTGTATCACAAAACTCTACAACGAAGCTATAATGATAAGGTTATTCAACGTTCCTTCTCAGTGGGTGACTTAGTTCTCTATGAGAATCAACGCAATGTGAATGCCTTACCTAAAGAAAAGGGAAAATTTAGTCCTAATTGGCTTGGACCGTATATCGTTATTGAAGATTATGGATCAGGTGCTTATAAAATAGCGGGTGTAGACGGTACGTCTCTTAAAGACCCTATAAACGCTATGCACTTGCGTAGATACTATGCTTAATTCCTCATTCCTTATCATTCATCTATTTCCTTTCTCACTTCTTCAAAATTGGATAATATGTTAGCATATCTTTGTTAGAGAAAATAGAATTAAATGATGTTTTGTTTAATCTATATTGCTTCATTCCTGACAAGCGTGTTTCTTTACTTTATGGTTTGTCTTGAATTCATTTATGTAAATTGCAAAAGATTTACATTTTTCATTATGTTGGCATATTATACAATGTCTTTATGTGTTAAGTTGAATCGTGTCATGTTGTGTTTAAATTCAAATTAAATCACATTAGTTATATGATTCTTAGGCTTAACACATATTTTCTTCCCTATCATCAATGTAGTACTTGATCAAATATTTTAATTAAGTCACACATGTATCAATTTAATCATGGAGCATTGAGAAATCAATCACATGGAAATTAAATTTAGAACATACATATACATCTACCAAATGTATTTACTTTAATCAAAACACACATTGTTTTAGGAATTAAAGATAACACGTTTGAGACAAAGAAGCATGTATATATATATGTGGATCAATATACAAAGGTAGGTCACTATGCATCCAAAATGTGACCTACCCTACATCATAAGATCATCTCCTATCCCTAGGGCTGGTGGCTGGAGAGTGACGACTAGATGCTCCCTCCTGATTCGGCCGTGCAGGTGGACCCATAGGGGTATACCATGATATAGATCATGAATGATTCTGAGAGGAACTCCTACGATCCCTATCCATAAGGATCGCGTGATACGAGGTAGCCTCGGCCTGAGCTGCTGCTAGATCACGTTGTGCCCACTGAAGGTCCTCTAATAGAGCTCGCTCTCTCTCCCTCCATATCTCTACCTGTACTCAAAATGGGGAAAACAAATCATCATGTTGACCCGCGTTCCCTTGAGGTCTATAAGCAACCTGTGAGGAACTAGGGATCTGCGCTATCGTGGAGATATCTATCACTGCTTGCTGGATCAGAGAACGCCACTTCAGCACATTAGCTGTAGCAGTAGAACAAATCGTGTATTAGTAACATTTTATATCATCAAAATATCAATCAATTAATATAAACCTACTATACCTGGATCTCCCTCACGCCAGTAGGGATCGTGATATGGTAGCACCTGTGACTGGGAACTACTAGGCTCCCCACGCTCGAATGATCTGTGCGCAATGGGTACAGGTCTCCGTATCGCCTCGTGTTCCCCCTTTTGGGGAATAACGGGAGGATCTAAGGCTATGGTATCATCTCCTAAATGATGGGGAGCTACATCTGACTCCTCCTCATCATCTCTATCCTCCTCCTCCTCCTCGTCATCCTCATCCTCATCCGCATCCTCGTTCTCCTCATCATCATCTCTATCTGTGTCATCTTCCTCTCCTTCCTCCTCCTCGGCACTAGGCTGATCTCCTATGGGTGGATCAGGCCCTCCTGCCTCCTCATGACCCTCTCCCTCCTTTGGCTCCTCCGATCTGGATCCCTGATCCTCATCTCGGTCTCCATGTCTCCATGGACCTGGATGGCCTATCGAGTGATCTGGTGGAAAGATAGGCCCCGAGTATGTCCTCACAAACCATGAGAGATACCTGCGCTGTGCTCTGGGGTCTACAGCATAGTCAGTGACCACATCCTGGTCGAACCCCTCTATATCTGTGATCTCGATATCATCTATCGTAGGTCTCGCTACTGCTCTGGGTCTGGGAAGGACTCGTGAGTGTCGAGTGTAGATGGGTACATCGGCTGGAACACACTGCTCTAGCCCAAACTGCCTCTGTACTCGGTCAAAGTAGAATGGGACTATGATATGTGGATATCACCCTCTCAGTAGGCGGTTCCTCTGTAAGCATGCTAACTGTCTCTCCATCCCATCCCATCCCATCTGTGCATCCACAGATATGGTCTCCATACAGTCACCTCAGTTGTCAATCTGTCAAATGTCACTCTCTAATATAGTAGATCTCCAAATCTCCACTCGCTGGTAAGTGGATAAGAAAATACCCTAGGTCGCTCGCTAGCCGCACTCATCAGATAGCCGACAGGCCTGGTGCATGTAAAGTGCTCAAATATCCACACCTACAGAAGTGTGCATGTCATCAAGTTGCAACCCTGTCCGAAAACATACTCCTCGAGGTCATGGTAGAGATGTGCAAGCATACTCCGACCCCAGGTGTATACTCTCCTATGTCTCTCCATAGCCCCGATGCACCATGTGAGACCCCCATGCATGTGTGTACCTCACCCATTAGGGCAGACAGCTAGTGCAATGATGGCTATCATAAGATGTCTCATGAGGGGCACCTCTCCTATAGGATGTAAGAGCCAGTTGACCATGATGTGACCTCTTGTCTCACTCGGCATGACTCTCCCTATGCAGTATACCTGCTCCCTCTGATGATCCTCTGCTGACTAATCGGTCGCATATGTCACGGTAGTCCTCTGATCGGTAGGCAAAGAATGCGATACACATCCTCAAGTGTCACCGTCATCTCCCCTACTGGAAGCTGGAATGTGCATGTGTCAGGATCCCATCGCTCCATGAGTGCCATCAGCATCGCAGGATGAAATCGAATGGCCGGCATAAGAATCATAGACCACAAACCTACTATAGACAATGTATCTCTCTCTGCCTGAGTCAGCCGGGGAATCTGATCTCGCAAACTACGAAGAATCTACCCCGCCGTGTGCTCTCTCATGTATGGGAGACCCTGCAATACAAAAACATCAGTGTAATCAGTAATCAATCATCAAAATCATCTATGCCAAATATGCAAACTGACGAACATCGAAAGTTGACCCCCGCCAAGTCCTGATTGGGACCATGGCTCCCTGAGGGGACCATGGCACCCCACAGGGACCATGGCGCCCTGAAAGGACCATGGCGCCCTAAAGGGACCATGGTGCCCCACAAGGACCATGGCACCCTGAAAGGACCATGGCACCCTGGGTGGGACCTAGGGTCAGATTCCAGGGCCCGCATTCGATCACAAAAAATCAGAGTCAACAGAAATGCAGAAAGTCAAAGTTCAGTCAACTCACCTCGTCCAGTGGCTCATCGTCGATCACGGCCTGTTGCATGATCTCAATCCTCACGGGATGCTCTGGTCATCGTGAAGGCATGATGATGGCTATGTGGGCTCCGCTGCAATGAACAATACTCAGAATCAACAAAGTGACAAATGCAATAGTCACTTTCAAGGTATATACTTTCATTCCTTTACCTTTACTTTCAAAACCCTAATTTTCCCTAAATCACTCATTTCATCATAACTTGAGTTTGGGAGATGCGATTTTCGAACCGTTTGTTGTGTGGGAATCGTATTTTCGTACCCTTACTCCCTTGATGTTCCAAAATGTGCTCTGATGAAGCCTTTGTAGTGAACATCTCTCATCAATAATCGTTCACACAATTTGTTGTAAGTAAACATGCTACCCTGTTTCACCTCCCTAATAAGCAAGCCGAAACAGGGGGGACATATAGCTACTCACAAATTTCATCACTTTCCTTAGTAAGCATTAGGTGATTTTGTGATCTAACGTGTGTTTTGTAGGGTGCGGTTCCTAACTGTGTACTGCAGATACCGCTGGGGGCTTCGTTCGACGAACTTATGGATATATCCTTTTTCAAATAATGTTTACTTTCCTGTACTTTAGCTTGCATATGCACGTAGTACTCATATGACCGCTAAAGTGGGGGATAAATGTAGCGTCATAAATTGTACGCACTTGCTAAAGCAGTACAATTTCACACCTAGTTTAGCACCCGCCTTGGTGCAGTTTGCATTTTGCATTGCATTTCCCCTTTAGCACTTAATTAATCAAATTAATTAGGTCTAAGGTCCTATTTCATTGTCCTCCACATCATAAAGTTGGGCCCTTTCATTAAAGTGTGCCCCTTTTCATTTTATTCCTCCAATACATAATCTAATCAAAAACCCTAATTAGGCCTTCTTTTGAACTTGGGGGCTTGATTTGGGGGGTCAAAACATCTCAAAATCACCTGTAACTTCAGGATTCTCTCTAAAATAATCATACCCGACGGCCCTGAAAATTTGGTGAAAAGTTACCAGGACCATGGCGCCCGGAGTACACACGGTCCCGGACATTTTTCCCAAAATTTTAGGAGCGCGATCCAATCATGAAATAAAGCTTAACCCCAAGAAATTGGCGGGATATTCAATCTCTAGGTCGGCCAAAAGTTGGAATTAAGACCTAGGATTTCATACATAAGAGTTCTCTTTCTTCATTGGAAAGGATCAGAATTTTGTTTTCAGGACCTTCTATGCAACGAAAGAGCAGATCTTTGAAGACTTCAACAACACTCAACATCCATCCATCAAGCATCCATCAATTTCATTCATTTAGGGCTTTGAAGGCATTGAAGAGCAATAAGGGATCACCGACTGAAGATTGGCTTGTATCCCCCCCCCTTGGGGTTGGGTATGATTTCATGTTGTTTTCATGTCTTTGCATAAGCTTTCTTACATCATTTGTATTCATGCTTTAGATCACTCTACATCTTGGTTTGGAGCATTTATATTATCATTTACAAGCAATTAGGGTTTACTTTCTAGGTTTCTCTAGTTTGCTTACTTGCATTTTAGATCTTGCACACACACAAGGTCTGCACACACACTACTTTTACAATACAACTTGGCTATTCGTGGAGGTGGAAATGACCAAAGCGGGGGTTTGACTAAGGCAAAACCCTATATAGCCGCCCAAACACCTTTTCAGATATAAGTGCAGATTTCGGGATTTAGACAACGCCGCAAGTTGCAGAACCGAAAGAAGCAGACAGAGACTGAACCATACACCAAGTTTCAGAGCAGAAGACTAGGACAGGGGTGTGGGGTGCCTTGGTCCCTGGGACAGGGGTGCTGGGCGCCCTGGTCCTCCTGACAGACAACAAGTTTTGGCAGTTCTGACAGTTTTCCAGGTTGCAAAGTGGCAGTTTCAGGTGCAGTTTTAGGAACAGAATCAAGATAGTGGCGCCCGCGCCCCCGTCCCAAACATTTTCACTCAGATTTTGACTCTGGGTACGCATCTGCATTCTTGTCTTGTCCTTATGTTTGCAGCTTTCCATTGTTTAAGTTCAATTCTGCAATCTTGTTATTAGTTCATACTTGCATTTTGGGGTTAGGAATTGAACTTGCATAATATTACCTTTCAATTACAACAAAGGAATAGAAACCCTAATAGGTAGCCCGTGGCTCTCTCTTTCACCAAAAAGAAGTAGCCAATTGTGCGATACCTCTAGGCTCTTTCGTATTCCATAATGTGTGTCAAAAGGTAGGATTAGGACATGTTAGCCTAGTCTCGCTTTTTCCCCCACACAGGTCCATATGGATATTGGCTTGGATATGCTTTGTTGGACCTTGGTTACTTGGATAGAGTTTGATTTGAATACTCTTTTGGTGTTGGTTGTGTCATCCTATATTCAGGGTGATTCGAAATTCCTTTGGTGCCCTCCAGATATGTTGTTAATTGATTTTTTGTTTAGTGGATCATGTTCTGTTGGTTCAGATATGTGTTGGAAGATGTGTTGAGATGATTATTTGGGTCTCACTTTGGTTTGTGGAGATCTGCATGGAGTATTTTGTATCGAAAGTGGCTATATAGATGATCGATTAATTATATATACATGTTATGCTTTATAAGATCTTTTGGAATATGTGCTAGCATGTTCCATTTGTCAGATTGTTCATGGGATGATGTATTATGATATGTTTTGGTTCTCTCTTTCTCCTGGAGTGGACCAATCAAATATTTTTGGTGTGGCTTATTTTGTGTAATATTTCTTATTTTGTTTTGGTCAACCCTTGATTAGGATTTCAATGTTGTATCTCATATATAAGATGTGAAAAAGGATTAATTGAGCATGGATGAGAAGTGAATTGTGTGAGAAGTGTATGTGAATGATTTGCAAACATATTTGAGTTTGTGGTGATGTCAAAGTTCGTTTGGAAAGATCTTTGAAGCTAATATATTTTGTTAGATGTAGTGTTGTGACAGTGGAGATTATCAGAGATATTTTCCATGTTATTGGTTGATTGATTATTGTTCAAGGACAATTTCATGATCAAGAGAATCCTTCTCATTTTTTAGTTCAACTATTTCATTCGTTGTTGATTGACAATGAGTCATTCGGCAACATTTTGTATCTTGTCCTAAAGAAGTGTTCTTCAACTACACAAGTCATTTTTATATCGTTCCTAAGGTAGTGCACCTTAATTCTACAAGTCCTTCAAGTGTTGGTGCTCCTTGTCTATAAGCTTGAAATGTTGTAACATTGGTATTCATATTGTGAATTAGATTCTCACCATGGTTTTTCCATGTTTGAGTTTTCCACGGAAATCTGGTGTCCATCTGTTTCTATTTGATGTGTTGAAAGTGTTGATATTAAATAAGTTAATTCATAATTATTTTTGAAGTTTCAAACCGATTCACCCCCCTCTCAGTTCAACTGGGTGTTCAACAAATTTCCTTTGGGAAAAGTTTCAAAAGATCTTTGAATCTCCTTTTCAACTCTATATCCACCTCAACTTATCAAATATGTATGGGAATTTTAATGAGATCAAAAATTTTCATAAAAAGACATGTCTAGAAAACACATCTTAGATTCTACCTCAAAACTAGCTATTATTGAGTTTCTAGATATTGGTAAGCCATCCCCTCATACTATTAAAAATCAAGGGAAAATAGCAAAATAATTGATCTATCTCAAGATTGGTTGGATAGACTTGATTCCATCCACTTTTTTTAGGATAAAATGGATGAATTAGTAGAAAATTTAGCAAACGTTATTGGATCTCAACTAATCAATGAGATATAAGAAGATATCAAAACAAAGCTTCAGGAGATGACTATTCAAATATCCTGACAATTAAACAAACTCCATTTACCCTTCCTTGTCAGATTAAGATACCAAAGAGAAGAGGAAGAAATAATTTACTTGCAAAAACTTGGGACAAAATTGTTGTAGGCTTGCAATCAACACTATATAAAAGAAATGTATGTTTACAATTTATGTTTGGGCAAGAGCCTTCCTCCCCAAAAAACCCGATGGCATGCTCCATCCTAGTAATACAGAAATAAGTTCTCCACAACTCCTCCTCTACCATCCAAACATCACCCATCCAAAATCAAAATGCTCTCCAAAATAAAAATGACTTCAATAAATTTTTTGAGGAAGGCTAGAAGATCTAGCTAAACATATAGCCATTGAAGTGGACTTAGATAAAATAAATGATATTGTAGAGGAAGTTGCCAATGAGGGAGAGGAAAGTGATAAAAAGGGGATTATCTCCTTAGAGAGAAAGACTTCATGGAGAACATGCCTAAGGAAGATCTCCAATTTGATTTTTCTCAAATATTATCTATTTCTCAAACTCCCAGAGCTGATAAGAATAAATAGTAGCGGGGATCCAAACTACACTGGAGTAAACAATTCTTCTAACTTAGGAGAAATATACTAGACTAAGAAGAGCATTTTTCTCTTCTTGTAATACATTAAAATTCTATCCTATAAATTTAGGGAATCAATGCCCCTACCAAACAAAAACCCATCAAGTATGAAATTGTTGCTTGTGGGACATACATTATCCTCCTATAGGAATCCAAATAGGCTTCGAATCTAAATGAATCAATATTCAACCCTTGCCAGAATAGATGAAAATATTCTTTCTCCCCTACTAAAGGATCCTCTAGAGGGTATTTGTATTATGTAATCCCACCAATACCAAATTGAAAGAAATTATAACTCATAAAAATTGGATTCTTTCTAAAGCTTCCTTTTAATTTCACATTCTAGATCCTTAACATCTATGAACCAATGTCACCAATAGACAAAAAGATCTTATGGGATGCAATCTCTAACTATTTGGTTGATCTAGGTGAAGATATAATTGTACTAGTAAGGAACTTTTGTTGCCATAGTTTCATTGCATGAGGATAAAGGGCGTATCCTATCCACACACAAAACCATCAAAAAATTTGCCTCCTTCATCAATGGCAATGATTTGGTTGACTTGCAACCCACCAATGGTAGATTCACATGGACGAATCATATGAAAAAAAATATTCAAATTGTAGAGAGTTGGAATAGATTCCTTTTATCGCTCAACTAGCTTCTTGATAACTTGGGCGATCTCTTCAAAAATTCTACCACTTTTAGGTTCTAATCCTTATGCCATCTCCCTCACTTTATTGGAGAAAAATGTGTTCATCATTGCAATAATTTGTTTAAATTGGCCAAGATCAAGAGCACATTGAATAGAACAAAAGAGAGACAAATAGATTTGATAAGAATAAACTATATTCTAATCAAGATGCAAAATACAATCAACTGGATCATTACATACAATGAAAGATGAGTCTACTTATAAAGGCAAGGCCATATGGATATGTGAGCACACAATCATGACATGTGGCTCAATGAGAAAAAAAAGGGTAGGTAGGAGAAATAGTAAAATATTCCACAAGAGGTGGATCACCCACCGAAGGTGGAATGTAACAACAAGATAAGACCACAAAAGGTGAAATTTCTCCTACATACATCATCCCTATGTGTACACTTCCCTAAGTGTTCCATATCCAAACTACTATGACATGAATTACCCTAAGTCTACTTAAGTAAGGTGTAATTATGAGAAATAATTTACACCAACACCCCCCCTTAAGTGCAACTTAGGGGATTGTAGACTCAAGTCAACAATGCAAGATGGGTCCCGGCTACGAGGCCATATTAGGTACCCATGTACAAAAGAAAATGCATGAAAACCAATGCAATCTCTCACAAATGAAGAAAGGGAGAGAACCACGTGGGAAAAACTCCCCCCCAAAAATAGAGATGAACACTATACAAAACAACTCTCAAAGAAGCATGAGAAGGACAAAACCCCATGTGAGGAAAAAGTCCCCCCCATTAGAGAGAAGAAGAGATACCAAGTAGCCCCCCTCAATGTAGAATCTACACCAATGGTAGAAGATCAAAACTGAATGAAGAAACTACTCCATGATCATTGAACAACATTCCTCCCCTTAGGAAGAAACAAAACCAAAGGTGTATCCATGAAGTCTCCCCAATCATGAAGGGAAGATATAGGGGAAAAAAATCATGATGTATGGAGTCTCTGAAAACTGCTCAAGTGTCCCCATGTTGATGTTGAAAGTTATCCCCTCCAAATTAGGTGTACTGATCCATGCTACTAAAAAAGGCACTCCAAGATCTAGTGGAGATGAATGTAGAACAAGATCCAAAGACTCACATGTCTTCTCTAAGGATAAAGAGACCTCCTCAAAATGTTGTACATAATAATCCACAATCATGTCAACCTCGAAAGAATGATCATGTAGAGAATGAACAAGAGGGTCAGAGTGTTCCCTCGCAACAATCGAAGAAGGATTATCTTCATCAAAGAGAAGATGAATGTCATCAATGATGTCTCCCAAATCTGCAATGTAGGACTCCATAAATAAACCTACAATGTATGTCAAGTAGTCATCCCAAGGAACTGAAGTTGGAAGACAAGGAATATCCTATTGCACTGAATCACAAGAAGGAAAAATTGTTGCAATATCCACATCATCAAGTGCAATAGGAGGAGATGAAATACAAGGCTCAAGAACAAGTTCACATGTGAGAATACCCAAGTTCAAATACCCAAAGTTCTCCTCAATATTTGAATCAACACAAGAAGTGTGATCATCATATGAAGAATCAACCTCATCAATAGGACCAAAATGTGAAAAGGAGTACAACTGAGATGCATGATCAACTACCCCAGTTGCAATGATAGCTCTACTCTCCAAGTCTCTAATGATAACTAAATCAGGTGTGAACTCCACATTTTTCCTTGTTTCCCCATGAGTGATTTGATAGATGGAAATAAGATTGTTTGTCAAATGGGGTACACACAACACATCATTGAAGGAGTTATCCCTAATGGAAATAGATCCTTTCCTAGACACATTCATATGTGTATGATTTCCCATCAAAATTTGTGGCATGGTACAAGGCTCAAATGAAGAGAACGTAGACTATGAAGATGTCATGTGATGAGAAAATCCCGAATCTAGAAGCCATCTCCCTGAATCATGACTTGTAGTAGCACAAAGAGCTTGTCCTTTACTTGTCCCAAAAGAGTGATCCTTCCCTTTATCCTTTTCTTTGGAAGAAGAATCTGAAGTAGACATTCTAGAAGGCAAACTGATTCTATTATTCTCAAGATGTTTCAATTCATCAATATCCTTCTTGTAACAATGGTGTTCATCATGTCCTGACTTCTTGCAATATGCACAAAAAAGATTGTCCTTATATGATTTCCTCTTAGGTGAGGATGTAGAATCACCTTGTTGTGGAGAGGATGACTATGCTTCATCTTGTTGTGGCTTTGTCTTAGACTACTTTTGGTTCTTGCCTTTCCCTTGATTGCTTTAATTCCCTTTATTAGCCACCAAAGCTTGTGACTTTGAAGATTTGAGAATCCCCATCTTAGTCAACTTAGATTGCTCAAGTATCAACATCTCCGTGAATGCATCAAATGATGGTGGAGTGTATGAGGCACCTTGAGCCAACTGATGGGTGTGAAAGCTAGAAACAAAGGTTACATACTCTGATGGAAGCTTGTCCAACAAATTGTAAACCAATTGAGCATCCTTTTTTTCAATGCCACAATCCTTAAGATTTTCTCTTAGCTCATTTGCTTTTGTGACATACTCTTGGATTGTATCAAAATCCTTAGGGTCTAATGTTGTGAGTTCAGGTCATCAAGCTTGTAGCCCTTAATCTCATCAAATTTACTATACAATTTCTCATAAATATCCCAAGCCTCTTTAACTGGAGTACATTTCTCAATGTGAAAAATAAGGTCATCTGATACATACTTTCTCAAAGTTCCAATTGCCATAGAATTTTTAGTGAGTCATTCAACTTGACCATTAGGATCAGACTTAGGATCCAATGGTGTTGTTATTGTTCCATTTACATAATGAATGAGTCATTTTTTCTGTTAACTTACTCCATGCTTTGATTTTCCATGAGGCATAATTATGTGGAGTTAAAAGTGGAAATTTAGGAGAACCCATAGCATCAAAATGAAAAAACACAAGATAGAGAGAGGCACAATCACAAAAGACACCCCCCAAATTCACTCAACAAAGAAACCCCCCAAAAAATGATGGTTTGGCACTTTATATTTAGTGTGAATACAATGGCCACTTGCAAAACAAGGCAAGAGTGGACTTTTGATTTCAAAATACAACTGCTTCAAGTAGGCTATAAGAGATTCAAACAAATATTTCAAGAGATCTAAACTAAGATCCAAGCTAATTACAAGTACCAAATAGGCCAAAAATGACCAAATACTAAAAGTACAATTTCGACTCAAAATGGTGAAAATATGATAGCACCACATGAAAGTAGATGAAAACTTATGCACTTAAAAAAAATGGCACCTGAAAAGGAGGTCATATGAGCCTGAATTAAGCCTCTGAAGTTGCAAAAATAGGGATTGCCCAACTACAACGATGAAAATTTGCATTTTCTGGAAAATCTGTTTATCAAAATGGAAAATCACCTGCACCATTGGATAGAGCACAAAATTCTACCCGAAGTCAAAAAATAATTGCACTAGAAAAGGAGGTTTTGAGCTCGAGATGTCACCATTTGAAAATCGCCTATCAGACTAAAAATGCAAATGGAAAGGGGGGCCAAAAAAATCCTTACATATGATGATGTCAACATTACATAAACATAGAACATTCTCTGATCTACAACATATACCTCAACAAAAATAATTTTCCTTTTAAATGGTTATATTGAAAAGTTTTTATTAAAAAAACTTTAAAAAAAAAAAAAGATGGGTTGGGGCCATGTGAGGCCACCTCAACAACACCTCTTATAAAAAGCAATCTGAAATTTTCTTGGTTTCTAGGAGATTGTTGGTTGTCTTCCACAGGGGGAGACCTGTTTGGTATTTTCTTGGTACTTAGATGTTTTTTTTTTCACATCTAGTGTTGCCATCAATACCAAAGGGGGAGATTGTTGGAATTATGGATGAATTGATTATGTGTTGTATTGATGTTTTTTCATTGATGTCAACACTAGCTGTTATGGTTGGTTACCAGCACACAGGTTTTGGTTACCAGTAGAAGATCTAGTGTTACCGGCAGAAGAGACTATCTGTTGGACACTTCCGACATGTTTGGATCAATGGAGTATGTTTGATTTTATGTGTTACATGTTCCTGTAGCATGTTTTGGTTAGTTGGTATTGACTTGGTAATCAGATGCTATCATACACTCTTGTAAACCATTACCAACATTGGTTTAAGGTTTGACCGATAGAGCTTTCACTGAGGAATCTTGACAGGATGCATAAGTCATGTTGGTGTGGCTTCTATATGGATTTTAGAATGCTGAAGATGTTTTCTGATCATGCTTCAACCAGGTGGAGACATCGCTTTGGCGTGGTGGACCCAGAATAAGTCTGGTACCTATCTAGGTTATGGACTGGTATCATGTTAACGTGTACTCTACACGTTATCGGGATGTTTTGGGATGTTCTATAGATTGGTTATTATTGTTTTTGTCTTAAGTCGACATGGCATATCATTGTAATATGCATTTATGTAATGATCTTATTGTAATATCTTTTAGGTGGCCAGCCTAATTGGTTTAGGCCTTAGGGTTGGTATAAAATGATGTAAGATCTCATTGTAGATCATGGGGATTATGTGTCGTGGTCTTGAAATGCAATATCATATGCGAAGGAGATTTGGTCAATCATAGGTGATTGAATTGGGATTAAGGAAGAGGTTAAAGGCCTCCAGTATTGAGCTTAACCGAGACTGTAATTAGGCATGGTAGATGTTATCTCTGGCAGTTCATTATTTTGGATTGTTGTCCATTTATCTTGAGGTGGTTATAACATCTCTATAGTCTGTGAGACTCTTTTGTAATGAGAAGTACGCTCTAGGCAGTGTGCCTTCCTGCATGTGTAGGCCCCTCATTGTATCACATACTTTCTGCAGAAGTATCATCTGACTGTGGGTAGGCTTCCCAACATGGTTTTTCCCTTTACGGGTTTTCCACGTACAAATCATGGTGTTATGTGGTATGGTTGCATTGTGTTGATTATCTATTTCATTGTTAAGTTTTATTGCTTACTGGTATCTATTTTTGCTTTACCAGTATTTAATCTGGTTAAAGGTTATTAAGTGGATTAAATGATATAATCTGTTAACAACTTCTCCACCCCCCCCTCTTAGTTGTTCACTAGTTATCCTAACAAATCCAACTCCATAGGATCCAGTGAGCCAAAACCAGGACACACAAAAAGAAATGTCGAAACTTCAAACTGAAAGCAAAACAAAAATTAATTTTTTTTTGGTTGATGCAAGATTACTATGAATCGAGGATGCTCCTACATCAAACATATGAGGTTATTGAAAAAGTGATCCTCTCACTTTGCTAGGGTCAAAGGAAAACCAAGGCAGTCCACCTCTGCCTGAGAAATCTAAGACGATTCTTCAACTGGTCTATCCTTCCACTTCACAAGATACTCCTTATACTAACTGCTCTGGGTACTACACCCAATCCTACTGTCCAAAATGTCTTCAATCTAATTTGGTTCCTTCTGGGGCAACTATTTATCTAAGTCTGCAATTATGTCCTCACTGAATTTTGGTTCATGATACTACAATGTTAAACATAGGTGAAATACTCAGACTATCCGATAACTCCACTTCATATGCATTTCCAAAACTGAACTTCCTCAAAATCCTACAAGGTCCAATCATTTTCATCTGCAATTTTTTATAAGTTCCAACTGGGAATATTTCTTTTCCTAGATACACCATCACTTCATCACCAACTTCAAATTCCTTATGTCTCCTCTTCTCATCTGTCGTCTCTTTATATTTATTGTTCATGTCCTCCAAATGCTACTTAACCTAAATATGCAAGGTTGTCATATGATCTGCAAAGTCTTTAGCTTCTGAACTTCTTTGGTCTTCATTGCTAATATCTCTTAATTCTGATATACCTCTAGGATGCACTCCAGTAACAATCTCAAAAGGTGTTCTTCTAGTACTCCTGTTTACTAAATTGTTACAGGCAAACTCTTCTTGTGCAAGGATCAAATCCCAACTTCTGGTTTTATCTCCAATTAAACATCTCAACAAATTTCCAAAGCTATGATTAACTACTTCTGTCTATCCATCAGTCTGTGGATGAAAAGTATAACTAAACTTCAAATATGTCTTCATCTTCTTCCAAAGTGTTCTCCAAAAATAGCCAACAAACTTAGTGTCTTTGTCTGAAACTATGCTCTTAGGTAATCCATGCAATCTCACTACTTCTTTCAAAAATGGGTTTGCTACATTTAATGCATCTGATGTCTTCTTACAAGGTATTAAATGAGCCATCTTCGAGAATCTATCCACTACCACAAATATAGAATCATTCCCTCTCGGTGTTTTAGGTAATCCAAGTATGAAATCCATGCTTATATCTTCCCAAGGTCTTACCGGTACTGTCAAAGGTTTATACAATCCCACATTCTGACTACTACCATTTGCAACTTGACAAACTCTACAACTTTGCACATATCTCTTAACATCCTTATGAATCTGGGGCCAAAAGTACTTCTCACTCACCAATGCTATTATTTTGTCAATACCAAAATGTCTAGCTAATCCTCCACTGTGTTTCTCCTTTATTAGATTCTCCCTCATAGAACTCTTAGGTATGCACAAGTGAAATCCTCTGAATAACATACCATCTTGAATGAAGTTGTAGACACCTAAAATTGTCCTATCTAATTAATTAAATATTTTATTTATTTAATTATTTTAGCCTAATTCTTCTATTAATTAAATAAATCTTTATTTATTTAATTAATTCATTTATCCTCTTCTAGCCTCATTTATCATTTAAATAAATACTTTTATTTATTTAAATTGTCCTTTTCCTAAATTAAATAAATATTTTATTTATTTAACTATCCCACTTCCTCTATTAATTAAATAAATCTTCATTTATTTAATTAATTCATTAGCCTTTTCTACCCATGACACATGTCATGCATCTCTTAATTCCTACACTACCTACCCTCTCATTATTTTCTTATTTTCTCTACCTACCCTCTAATCCTAGCCAACCATTTATCTCTTACACCTCTCAATCTTATCCCTCTATATCTTATAGTGTCTTCTATATAAGGAGATTCTTCCTTCATTATCAACCCTAATCAATCTTTCAAGCATTCTAGCATTCGAACTTTCATATGCGATCAAGCCTACTTGCAACCACATTTCCATTCTTTGTTGAGCTCTTGTGCACACATAAAATCTAAGAGAAAATATATCAAGCAAGATCAATGGAGATCCAAACTCTATTGGACATGTGATGGTATAATCTTTGTGATTTCATTGATTTGCATTGTCTTAGATAATCTTCATATGTTATGGTGGATCTTTGTTGTTGTTAGGCTAGGGTTTCATGGTTGAATCTATTCAGTCTTTCAATATTGTTGTTTCCATTTTTACCATAAACATTTTGGCACACCTAGTGGGACTCTTGTTTTTTTGCATTTAACATCTTTTGTCATAGATTTTGTGTTTCTGAAGTTGCAGATCTGACATTTTCTGACAACATTTCGACATGTCCACGTTTGTGCATTCTAGAATCACATTTTTTTATTTTTTGCTGTGTCTATGACCTTTGTAATCACGTTTGCATTCGGCATTATTTTAGTTTTTTTTGCAGATTGCAGGGTCGCGTCTGTGCTTTTTAATCACATCTGTGCATCTTTCAGTCGCGTTTGTGATCTTTAACCACGTCTGTGTTGTCTTGCATCTGTGAAGGTTTTAGGCGCGTTTGTGATCTTTAACCGCATCTGCGTTAGGTTTAATTGTGTTTGTGTTTCCGATTTCGCATTTTTCAGTTTTTGTTCCAGTTTTAAGGCTTCATTTTGTCATTTGGATTTCAGATTTGGTTTATTTTGGGCTAACATCTTGTGATCTAGCTAACAAATTGGTGCAGCTTGTCCTTGATGCAAAACATCTTGTCGATGACCCCTTTTTCACAGTCTTTTGGATCTA